>NW_012152507.1:2020648-2065301 GCF_000956105.1 Propithecus coquereli
CATGAATTCCAAAAATCATTTCCAGAAGAGGAAAACTTCCAGGCAAATGTGAGTCAAAGATAATGCATTCATGTTTTGCACAGCACAGCTACTGAGTTTCACAAGGGTCCCAGGTTTGTTCGGACACTGGTTTCTACAATGAGGATGATCTGGAAGAATACATAGCTTTATTGGGAACGTACCATGTGGATGGCCCCCTGAAACTACAATTCTACTTAAGTTCTGTGGGCAATGAAAAGTTTGGCAGCCCCTAGTCTGGAGGTTCTGAGTGTGTCATGCCGGAAAAGCTCAGGGTCCATAAAAGAGCCTCTTTAAAACCATGAAGCATTTGGAGGCCAGTTCGAGGGTTTCAGTCTGTGTCAGAGATTTTATTTACTGCCTACTCCCACAGTTTTCATTTGGTCTAACAGAGTACCTAAGCAGAGGCTTTTTATTTTTCTTTTTAGCTCTTCCTTTTTTACCAATTTCCCTTTTTTATTAATAAGCAAATACATGACAAATATTTTAGCTTTTATTTCTATCCTGTTACTATTTATATATTTGCTAAGATCAAAGTCTGAATTAATCCTCAAACAAATTCATGTTGTTTTCCTGCTTCTGTTTCAAAAAATGGACCACATAGTCTTCATAATTTTATTACATGGTGACTAGCTTAAGATTTAATCATATACACAAGCACTGCAGTAACTAGCTAAACAAATCCATGTGAGGATAAAAGGAACATCACAGGCCTCATCCGGGCACAAAGACCTTTGTGTTTTTCTCCTTTTCTTTTTAGAAGTTTCTGGAGTCTGTAATTGAACACACAGCAGACTCTGGTTAAAAATTCATGATGATTCCTTTTTAAATAATAGCATTTGTCTTTTTATGAGGTCTTTCAGCTCAAAAGGATCCCTGTTTCACTCCACAAAATATTTACGTTCAAAAGTCATGACTATAAGACAATGTCACTGGGTTTGAACAAATATACCTGAATTTATCCATATAAATAAATGATGTCCTCATCAAAGTAGGTAGCAACATTCCAAGGATTTTCAAAATGGTTTTGGAACCCCAGTTAGGAACTGCCTTCCTTCATACCCTGAGAGAATTGCTTTGAATGTCCTTGATGGTTTAAAAAAAATCTTTTTCTCATCAGGATAAATTTCTTTTTTGGAAACAACCAAGCCATTCGATAAGGCAGATGGTAATTGACTGGATAGAACTGGTTTAGCCTAAATAAGAGGTGACTATAATGTAATGAGACTATTACTTTAATATTATTCCTTAATTACTCCTAAAGTTAACTCCAAAAGAAATTCCTAAAACATTTAGAACAATAGTAGTACGGTTGAAAGAAGTATCTAGACTTCCAAATCAGCTCCTCTGAAAAGGATGACATTCACTTGAATATGAGGATTTTTTTTTTAAGATGGAGTCTCTGTCACCCAGGCTGTGCAGTGGCACCATCATAGCTCACTGCAGCCTCAAACTCCTGGGCTCAAGTGACCCTCCTGCCTCAGCCTGCAAGAGTTGCTGGGACTACAGGTGTGAGCAACCACATCCAGCAAATATATGGGGTTTTCTTAAAGAAAAATAGGCTATCCTTGCCTTACTTGATTTTGACAGAAATTCAATATCATTGCCAACTAGCTAAGGAGAGTTGGCTATTTTCAGCTTGCTACAGCATCAAATTTTACCTAATGATTCCATTTTTTGAGTGAACGGAAGTGCAAACCCTGACATACCTTCATAGAACTATGCTTTAGTGACCTCTTCCAAAACGTACTTAAACCATTCACATGGATATACAATCTGGAGATCAATGTATATTCTATGTACAACTGATAAACATAAATATATACATATATATACATATTCATAAATAAATTGTGATAGATAAATCATAAACATAAATATACTGATATACATATCCTTATGACTATTAACAAAATATTAAATTACTAACACTACCCATCAGAATTTATACTTTTGGTTTCAGAGTCTTTTTTCCAATGCTAATTTCATTAAGCATATCTATGACTTGGTTGCAAGAATGGCATATTTTGGAATGCTATGTGTTGTTCAAATTAGTTTAAATAAATTTTGTATTATGTCCTATAAATAGAGATATTTAATATGGGTAAACTTGTGTTTTGGTTTTTTGTGTTTCTGTCAACGAAAAAAAGGAGGAAGGAAATTATCATACCTTGGGCACCTCTTATACTCCAAGGACTAAACAAACATGTTACTATTTTAATGCTCTCAACATCTCTGAGCTAAAATTTTTTATCTTTATTTATGATGAAAAACCAAGGCTAGGGAATTTAAAGAGCAGAACACCAGCATGCCACTGGCAAGTGGGAAAAATGCATTTAGAATTAGCTGATCATGGGTGAAGAAAAAAGCCAAAGGCCAAACCCATGCGGCAAATGAAAGTAGAGAACTTTTTTTCCCCCAAAAACTGATGCTATCATTTCCCCAAGTGCTTCTTCATTAATCTCAATAATTCTTTTGCCATACTTTTTCAAAAATGAAATAGGACAATTACCTCCCAATCTAGGAAAATAAAATGTTCTATGAATTTCTATCTTGTTATTTATATTAATACAAGGAGCCTTTGGAAACCAGCTAAGTGCTTAAACCAGTGAAGTGTTTGGGTGGTATTTAAAAATAAATCATGCTAAATAAAGAACTGTTAAAATGAATAGAACAAAGAAAAAAATCATGATCCTTGGCTAAAAGATACTAGAAGACAACAATCTATGGCAGTAATAAGTTAAAGATTTAAATTAAGAAAAGAACGAAAGAGGAGGTCCTTTAAGAGGAGGAAACTAAGAATCAATGTCAGGATATTTCGTTTGACATTAGACACATATTTTACTGGTGACATTTGTTCATAAAAGTGTTTCTGATTTTTTTTAACTTGTTAATGGCTCCAATTTGCCAGCATATCTCCCAATTCCCCTTTATTCTACTTAGTAAAGCTTGTTCATTTCAGCTTTTACTTTCTTGTTCAGACCCTCATGACCAACAATCTGAAAGGAAACAAACTAAGATACTTGGGGTAAATAATGAAGTTTTTCATCATCTTGGTGGGTAACGATGAATTGTCAAAAAGAAATGTAAACACCATAACTTACTGATGTTTAGTGATTCTCACCTTATTTCTGTGAGGGTTTCATTCTCATTGCCTTCTGTCTTTACCATTGTCCAAACTAGCACCACCCGAATCCTACAAGGGGTTAAAACTTAACGTGACTGATGTTTTGAAAGTGACGTGACCAAAAATAGTCTTGTTTGGAAATTTAGATTTGTGGATGTTATCAGAGAAGTTCCCAAAATCTCCAGATTGCTTGCATTAATTCTGGCTTTTTTTGTTGCTGCTGTTCTCGTAAGTCTGCATCTGTTTTTATACTAAAAGGATATACAGAAACGTGTGTGCATTGCTCACTGTAAGTTGCCGTCTTATGAAGCAGAGCTGAGTACAGAAATTTCTTTCACTTCAAAGGGCATACCACAGGGTGCACAGGAAGAAGGGATTGGGTCCTTCCAGCCAAACATTGCCCTCTGGCACTCATACTCAACTCCCCAGGGACATAAGAGGGTAAACTCAGGCCCTTGTAGCTCTAGGTAACATTTCCCACAACCCCTGATTCATAAATATTGACATTTGGGAAAAGTAAGAACAAAAAAAAAGAAAAAAGGGTTTTACAAAAAAAAAAAAAAAAAGTTGTTTTTAAGTTGAAATGTTTATATATTTTCTAAAGCCTGATTTATATCTAAGATACCACTATAATTTTTAAATAAAATATACCTTATCTTGGAGTTTTTAAAAATAGTATTATCCATCAATGACTAAGAAAAAGAAAATGTTCAATAGAGTTTAAAAAATTTTTTGGGTTTTGGTTTTTGCTTTCTTTTTTTTTTTTTCCCCATCAGGAAAATATTTTTTTGCCATCAGGAAAATAACAGGACCGAGTTGAATGCAATTTTTTCTAAAAGGAACTATAGCCACATTCTCAGATAAAATCTTTTTTGATGGACACCAATTTTTAAATCACAGTTGAATTTGCAATTATTTATTTTCAGCAAAATCTTTTCTTTTTCCTTTTAAATATTTGTCTCCACCCCTCTTTGCTTCAAAAACAGAAACAATATAGTAACTAAGACCTTGGAGAATTCCTCTCACAGACTGGAGCCTGTGTCCATTGTGGAACTACAGCGCAACCTGGTGGTAATTAATGTTATTACCATGGTTTATGGGCGTGAACAAAGTTTCAAAACCAAAATTAAAGAAAGCTTTGTGTTTAGGCTTTTAGAAAATATACTGTCAGGAAAGAGAACAATGGGAGCGCTCTCTTTGCATAATAACCATAAATAGAACTTTTTAAAGTTTTTTAATATAACATATCTTTTAAGAATAGTAAGTTTACAGATGAGTCATCATACCACCCTATATAATTTTTAACATCCACATATTTTCACAAATATAATTTTTTATTCATATTTCCCTACTTTAGGACTTTTACAACTATCTGAACAATATTTCAAGAGCATTTAAGAGGAAAATAAGATCTTTGATCAGTGATACAGGAAAGTAAACCAAGTAGTTTATCAGCCCTGGGAAGATTCTTTTCTTCTTTGTACCCTAGGTACAGCAGAAAGCACAGTCAAGAAAAAAAAGAAAAAGATGAATTTGTCATTAGACTTTTCCCTAGCCTTCAAATTTTAGCTAGCAAAAACCTCGTTAATTAAATTCATTTCCATTCTTGCAAAGGAAATGTTGGATATTTTTTCCCTAAAAGAAAACACAGTTTTATATGTGTTTCACAACTAGCAGCATATTGATGTAAAACTTTATAGACAAAATGAGGATTCAGAGTAGCTGTAATATTTTATGTGTTTATTATATTTTATACTCATTCTCTTGTCTAATCCTCTCAACCACCCTATTAAGGATCAATACCTCCATTTTATATGCTAGGAAACTGAGGCTTAAGGATATGAAATAACTTCTTCAAGGTGACAAAAGGGACTGAACGCTGGCCCTGCCTGTTTCAAAGCCCATGCTCAGGATCAGGCACTTGATAGGCCCTGAGCAAATAGTTGTTGACTCAATGCACAAACGCACAGATTGTGAGGATATTAAAAGTAAACCGGAACTAGATCCAACACCCAGTAATTTTTCCAGTGTGGTTTTATACTTTGCACTTTCTCTTGCTTGTTCCTGCCATTGCACTGTTCGGAGCCTGCTAAGTCCCCACTATTTTCTGCAAAAGAACAAAGAAGAGGAACCAGGCCAGATGGGGTCACCTGAGCCCCAGCCCCAGGCTGTTTTATCCACAGGACACTAACAGGGGATCTTTACCACCTTTGTGCTTTAAACCCCTTTGGAAGTCTAGCAAAGCTTCTGGAACCCTTTTTTTAAATAATCTTTTTAAATATATTACAAAGAAAACCAACTGTTTTAAAATAAAATTTTCAAACAATAAAAACTAATTTGTCGTATATGTGCTGGTTTATTAATGCATCAAATAACAAGATCTAGCAGCAGATTTAATGGCTATTATATTTTCAAAGTAGTAATGAGTGTAAATGATATTTTGAGATATCTGCAACCCCTGTAATGCTACATCAATTTATCTGTGATTTCCATTGGTGAGAGAGATATTGTTAATATAAATGTAATGTGTGGCCTGTGTTCATATATAAAGAAAATGACAAATTTCAGTTTGAAGTTAACAAAAACAAAGGAATTTTTTTCATCCAGGTTCATGGACCTCTCCTGAATTAATAAATCAATGCTAATCTTAAATGAGTTACTCACAGATAAATCTTTTCAGAAACTGAATTATTAAAAAATTCTTAAATTCTGTCAAAAATGCTTATAATAATGTATATATTTTCCTTTAATATCAATGGTATGATACAAGGCAAGCCTCCAAAAATAAGCATGGGTCTAGGACCTAGAAAGTTGTTAATCTTGCCTGAATCTTGTGACATTAATCAACAAATAATATGATTATTTGCCTATAATAATAATTCGGCTTGACTTAGCAAACAATTATGAAGCAGTTACTATTCTAGACACTATTTGGGGATTTTTAACAATAGGTTTTAAAAGTGAATAATTCTGTATCAGTTGTTAGTGTTGCATTTATAATTTTCTTTTTTTTATCTTTTATTTAAATAGATTTTGGGGGTACAAGTGGTTTTTTGTTACATGGATGAATTGCATAGTGGAGAAGTCTAGGCTTTTAATATACCAGTCACCTGAATAGTGTACATTGTACCCAACAGGTAACTTTTCATCCCACACCCTCCCCCTTCTGCAGTTCCAATGTCCATTGAGTCACTCTGTATGATCATAACTTTCAAAGCAGTTCTACACACATCTTTCATTCAAACCTAATTACAACTTCAAGAGACAAAGCAGGATCTGGAGACGTATTCATCACTTCTGCATTCCCATAATCAACCCCACTCCAGACGCATGGTAGGCACTCAGTAAATGAACTCTGCTCCACTCCTATCCCCTGAGCAAGCTCCGAATGAGGGCTGCCAGATAAAATACAAAATACCCAGTTAAATCTACATTTCAGATAAACAAATAATTCTTTAGTATAAGTATATCCCATGCAATAATTTTTTAATATATGACCCATGCAATATGGGGCACACACATTAAAAAAATAACTTGTTGTTTATCTGGATTTCATATTTAACTGGGCATCTTGTACTTTTGTTGGCTAACTCTGGCAACTCTTTCCTGAATTTCTCTGCCTGAAAATGCAGAGGAACAGGCCAGAAGTAGAGGTGACATAACACCTCTGCGAGCAACCCACAATCCAAGATGGATAAAGGCATTAACTTCCTCTCTTTGTGGGGTGACAATTTTGAGCATGTTCTACAAAGTCTCCCAGAGGGTTTTCCATGTATAAAGGTTGTGTGTTCTGGACTCACTTTTAAGTTCCTCAAGAGAGTCATGTCCTAAATTCCTCTGTACGCTCTGTGGGGCACTGGCAGGCAGTGTGTTGCAGGAGGATGGCATTTGCCATAGCTGCATGGCTATGTGCACACGCACACACACACAATCTCCCAAATTTAAAATAATCTGATTAAGAAACTATGGTCCCTTCTTGAAGTTGAAATTTTTTAAGGCCATGAGTAAAGACAACAATGGTATGGCCAATGTGATATACAGTAATATATAATTCAATAATAGCCCATTATTAGAAATATTAGGAATTAACTATAACTGGAAAGAAAACTGGACCACCAAGCTTCATTATTATTATATTTTGCATAAAAGTGTACTAGTCTTCAGTTTCAAACTTTATTCTCACTCTGTCTTCCTTCACCTCTTTCAGAAAATGCACATGGCACAGTTTGGGGTTCCCTTAGGATGATCACAGTGGTCACCTTGGTTTTGCTATAAGCTTCAGATCTGGATATTGTCACCCATTTGCTCTTTCCAAAGACACAGGGCACCTATTTCAGGATACCTATCCTATTGTATTACATTAAAAAAAAAAATACTGGTGACAGTGTAGTTGAAAATTCAAATGAAAAAGAATTTCAACAGATCAGCATCTTCTTTCCTGCTGATTTTTTTTTTAACTGATTCTTGAGAAGAATGTTTCTGTGCAAGGAGACCAGGCTATGGCACGGCCCATCCTATCATTGCAAGCCCCTTCATAATCAGTGTCGATGGCCATGCAACTCATTCGACCCATAGTGATGAGAATCAAACGTGAAGACGGCTGAAATAATTGGGTCAAATCTGCAGTAGGCCAGGTCAGTGGTCACACAAAAATGAGGGCATATTCAAATATCATACTGGATCATATTCTCTGTGGATAAAATAGGAGTGATGATGGTGTGGTATCAGCCAATTTCAGAAGGACACTAGCAAGTAAAATGTAAATCATTAATATTTATATAGGTACAGAATAAAAATAAACAATACTGTATCATATAAATGCAGGCAGATTTATATCCCAAACATCTAATTTCCAGCTCATTCCCTCTCATAACAACCACAAAAAGACAGTAATGGAGGCATCGGGGAGTCAGAATATTTTAAGTTAATACTTCCTGTTTCACTATGTTGGGTTGGATTTCTTTCATTTGTCACACCGAATCCATCCTCTCGCCCCTGCCTTGCTCTGCACCCTGGGAGGCCAATCTGTCTTGACTGCAGCAACAGGCCCCAGGGAAGAGCGTTGGCTTCCACCAGGTTTGGCCAACAGGGGACGTGAATGGCAGATCAGAAGATGGGAGGAGAGTGACCTTCAGCACTGTTTCGACTCCCCCATGGGCTCATCCCTGCACCAGAAGGTCATAGATTTTTAGATGGCCCATTGCCACAGCAGGTCTGTCCACCTCCACGTTTTAGTAACTACTTCCTCCTCTTTGGCTGGTTACTGCGCTATGCCAAATGGCTTCCACACTCCTTGCCCACACCATTGTAAACAGTCCCTCTATTAAATTTGTCTCGAATAGCTCAATTTAATTTGCCATGTTTTTAGCTGGAATCTTGACTGAAGCATATGATCAGTAATCATTTGTTGCAATTATTTGGCAATTAGTGTTTATTGAAAACAATTGTTTGATAATAACAAAAGGTGTGGCTTATCTCCCTTTCCCCTGTGCACAGTTTCCTTAGTAAACATCAGGCAAGATTCACAGATTGCACCTTTAATATTATCTCTGAGTTCTTCAATGGTTTATAGCCACAATTTCATTAAAATAGTTCTGGGTTTAGGAGCAGTCTCAGGGAGGAAAGCAAGTGACTCTATCATGCTGGCTCAAGTCAGCCCTCTACTCACCAAATGTATATTTTTGGTGACACATATCAAGTAGGACTGGTTATCTAGTTAATAGTTATTGGGAGACAATTCCCCATAACATTTCTGCACGCTTTCTCTCAGTTTTTGTTCTGGATTATGTTTTCAAGGATATTTATATAGCAAATCACCTTGGAAGATAGACCGTGTCTCCCTCTCAAGCAGAGAGCACATTTGTTTCTTGACCAAGAGAATAATGACAATGTCTCCCTCCAGGGCAAGGGTTAGGAAGGTTTGCTTGCAGTTCATTATACGAGATTGAGGTTTTCTAAGCTTGGGGTTCCTCAGCTGTGATGCAGACCCACTGCATGCACAGTACATACCTGAATCTCTCCATATCACCCTGAGACTTGGGAGGCAAGGGGAACCGATGTATACGTGAAGGTCTTATCACCAGCTGTGCTGTAACAGAATCCTTTATCTCTGACCCAGGTGTCTCGTGTCTTCTGCCAGCATCTATGAACTGTGGTAAGCTAACCTGTTGGCTTGCAAACAAGGTAAAAATATCAGACCCTTCGCAGTTGTTATAATAACAGCCTAAGGACTCCCTGCTCAATTGGCTACCATCCTGAAGTCATGCCATTCTGTATCAGGCCTGCTGCCTTTTATAATAACTGCAATCACTTTTCCTCTAGCCATTAAGTGCTCCTACTTGGCTCTACCACATCTGGATCCTCCCACCCTCACTGAAATTAGGGAACCTATATTAACTGCATTGTTTCCCAGTAACAGCTACAATTACAAACAGCCACTAAATCACTTTCCAAAAATGGTGACACTTCTTTACTAATGTGTTTTCTCTAGGCCCTTTCTTGGATAGATAAAGTTAGAGGGTAGGTGATTGGGTGGGCTACACGTGAAAAATCCACTCTAGCATCTCTATTTCCAAAGTCTTTAAATTTCTCCCTCTACATTATGCCAAGGAAATTTTAGCACCTTATGTTCTCATTCATACGTGGGAGCTAAAAAAAAAATTTTGAGTTCATGGAAGTAGAGAGTTGAATTGTGGATATTAGAGGCTGGGAAGGGTAGGGGGCAGGTGAAGAGGGGAAGAGGCTGGTTAAAAGATACAAAATTACAGCTAGATAGGAGGAATGAGTTCTGGTGTTCTGTAGCACTGTAGGGTAAATATGGTTAACTATAATTTATTATATTATTTTCAAAAAGCTGGAGGATTTGAATATTCTCAGCACAGGGAAATGATAAATGTTTCAGGTGATGGATATGCTAATTACCTGATTTGATCATTACATATTGTATACACATACAGAAATATCACACAAATGAGTACAATTATTGTGTCAACTAAAAATAAAAGGAAAAAATACTTAAATGCTTTCACTTCATTTTGTGTTGACCCATAGAGTCCACATTTCAGTCTTCTAAAATCAACCCAGCTGCTCCAGTTGGCAAGGTTTGCTGAAGTAAGACAAGAGAATGCAAGAGGGTCTTAGGCCAGCAATTAAATGTATCAACCTGGAAGGGATGCACATGACTCCCCCTCATAACCTACCGGCCACATGGTCCCTCCTTCAAGAGGGACAACAAAGTGCAATCTTTCAGTGTCATGGAAGGAGAGGAACACTGGATATAGGTGAGCACCATACTCATGTAATTTGGGGCTGCCAAAAGTGATGAAGAGTGACAATATTCATACTATACATACAATTTTCAACTTGGAGGATTCTAGCAGCTATATTTTATGTTATTTAGTTGTTTCTTTTCTCCCTCCCAACTTCCAACATCTTATAGGTAACTATACTGACTAATACTTCACGTTTCAGGTGACAGTATATCTGAACTGATACCAACTTATAATAAGATGTGAGCCTGAGCCATTTGCTTGTGCAGTTTACTGGCACCTTCTGAACCTGTTAGGGCCAGGTCTTGTAGTGGCCATTCCCATTTATAATGGAATGCTACTGGGCATGCCCAGTTTTATGGTTCAGTCATAAGATAATAGCTAGTTCGTGATGGATGGTTAGGTTGTCTAGTGATTAAGCTTGCCAGAGTCTCCAAACAGCATCCTGTTGTCATGCACACCTCCAATGCCATTGAACCTGCTAGATCATAAGACTCGAGTGGCATGGCAGCCTGCATCCCAGCCTGGACCTGCTGCAGAGCTTATTCTCGTTCCAGGACTCACGTAACACTGGAAACTCATGGATTAACTCATAAATGGGTTATTGCAGCATGCCCAAAGGTGATATATGTTGTCATCAAAACCTAAAGAGGCTTTTCAAACACTGTGCCTCTTTCTTTGTGGTGAATGGTGCAAGGTACTGCCCCTCATCTATCTGTAGAAGGGATTTCCTAATATGCCTCAAATCACTGGACCTTTTGAAACTTCACCAAAGTGGTGGCAGGGCCCTGAACTTTCACAGGATTTATCTCCTACCCTTAGTATGTATATTTTCTACTTCCTGCTCACCAGGTCCAATTAACAGTGTAATAATCAATGTAAAGGTGTCCCCAACCTTTTTGGCACAAGGGACCAATTTCATGGAAGACAATTTTTCCATGGACTGGGGGAAGAGAGGGAGGCGGACAGGAAAGGGGGGCACCAGACTGGTTCCTAACAGGCCAAAGACTGCTGCCTAGGGGCTGGGGACCACGGCTATAGAATACAATAAAGATATACCCTTGTCTCTGCTATATAAACACAAACTGCTTCTGATTTTGCCTACCGATTAGGATGGGAAAGAATGCATTTTCCAGGGCAAAAGTTGCATGTCAGGTGCCTGGGATGATAATTTGTTTCAGTAAATATACTATATCTAAAACTATAGCTGCCAGCTGCAACTAACATCACCACCTGATTAGGTTTGCAGTAATCAACTGTCATTTTCAAGACCCGTCAGGCTTTTGTCCCAAACAGAAAAGTTTTATGCAGATACAGTAGGAATTACTACTCCCTGCTTCTCTCAAGGTTTTTATGGCAGCAGTAATTTCTACCATTCCCCTAGCAGTATCACTTACTATTTACTAGCTTGGTTTATTGTGTGGGAAGAGCTCCAGAGGCCCAAGATGGCCCCTGTTTTCATAATAGCCTTCACTCGGCAGGACAGGAAAGCAGAATGGTATTCTACAAGAATATGTATAGGTGTCTATGTATGTGGGTGGGGGGTGGGGGGGTGTATACCTACCATATATTCTAGGGCTGGGATAACAAACACAGGATGGGCCTGCAGTCCCACCAGATCCACTGTTAGATGAATTTGGGCCAAGAATCCATAAGCCCCTACTTTGGTGGACTATTGTAGCTTTTTGGTCTCTGGGGTGAGTGTAAAATCCAAGCCGTATGTAATAGTTCCCAGAAGGTTTGGCATTTCCCTTCTCTCAGTGCACAGTCCCCTAAGTGAATAGCTCCAGGTCACTCTGTGGAAGGCTTGGGAGGAAATCTATTGTATAAACCTATGGCTGCTCTACAGAGTGCTTCAGAGATACCTGGCCTCCACCTCTGTTGAGGAGCTTCAAGTCTACACACTGGCTTAGTTCTGGGAAGCTGGGAGGAAGTCATGAATTATAATAGCAGTGTCTAGTTAGTTTCTGCCCAGATGATCTAGAAGTATTCCTTCTACTATGCAAAACAGAACCTCAGAAGGCTGCCCATTTCAAAACACTCCTATTACCATTCTTTCTCTGTGATGCATTGTACTAACTGCACCTAAAATCGTCTTAGTCAGTTAAACTCTACCACCTACCCTCCACCTCTATGGAATGCCATTTTTCCACTGTAATCAGGAAATGCAATATTTGCAGCATTTCCACTGTCTTCTCCAGATGTCAGAGGACAGCCACCAAGGGATGCCCCTCTCCCAGTGCTTGGTGAAGTGTCCTCAAGACCTTCCTTGAGGGTATGGTTAGGTGACAGCAGGGCTAGTTGCCAATAACCGCGTTTAGAGTGTCCAATAAAAAAGCTGCCACTGCCACCAGTTTCTGAACAATGAACCCTGAAATGCTGCTAGAAGACTACAACTGTGCTGGACACCTTGTTCTGCCTTCCAGCTTATCAAGACAGTGCATTACTAAAGGAACCTGATCACTGGTCAGAACCAGTGCTACAAGGGGGTTTGAGAAATATAGTTTCTAGCTGGATGGCCACATGCATAGCTAAAACTCTTTTGCTATGACAGAAGGGAAGAACAGATTTGGGGGATAACTTTCAACCTGTCACATTCAGCTTTACTTCTCTACTGGCTCTTTCCCATCAACATATAAACATGCTCACAGATTGTTGTTGTTGCTGTTGTTGTTTTCTTCCACGTCAGAAGGAAAAGTAAAACTTTCATTTCCATATTCCCCTTTAACTATTTCCCTCCCTTTATCCTACATAACTAAATATTGTGACAGAATTGACTTCAAGAGCTTATCAATGGATGTAGGAAAGTCTAAATTCAGCATATGAAAGGGTGCTCTGGATATTAACATACAATGTACAAAATTGACAGCTGTAGAATGATTGAAAATTGAGGACTTTTAGTGTCAGGTCATTTTTTTTTAACATCACCAGGTGTGATAGGCAGAATAATGACCTCCCCCAAAGATATTCATGTCCTAATTCCAGGACTTGAGCATACGTCATCTTACATGGCAAAAGGAATTTTGCAGATGTGACTAAGGTTGAAGACCTTGAGATGAGGAGACTAGCTTGGATTACCTGTGTGGGCCCAATCTAACTACATGGGTCCTTAAAAGTATAAGATGAAGGAAGAAGAAGGGATGCTATGCGAAAGGGATTTGACTCGTTGCTGGCTTTGAAGAATAAGGAAGGGGACCATGAACCAAAAAGTGTGGACATTCTCTAGAAACTGTGGATGGCCCTCAGCTGACAACCAGCAAAGAAACAGGGATCTCAGTTCTACAACTGCAAAGAAGTGAATTCTGCCATTGACTTGAATGAGCAAGGAAATGGATTCTTCCCTAGAGAGCCACCAGAAAGGAATGCAGTCCTGCTGATCCCTTGGTTTTAGCCCTTTGGGGCCCATGTTAGACTTCTGTCCTCCAGAACTGTAAGACAGTAAATATGTATTACTTAAGCACTAAGTTTGTGGCCATTTGTTAAGGCAGCAATAGAAAACTAATACCTCTGGCAAGGTACTTTTTCCCCTTAAGTCTTCCTCCATGGAGACACTGGTTACAAAGCCAGAATTCCTGAGAAAAGGGGGAGTTGAAAAAGCTTAGCTCCAGGACAATAGGCTGATTCTTATATCGTGACTTAGAGATGGTTCTAGAGAGAGTCAAGCAGGAAGGGAGAAAACAAAGACACGTCTCTCTTGTGATCCTCTCCTTAGCCAAAGGAGAAAACTAGAAAGCACAAATCATAGAAATTATATTAATACTATGGGAGCAAAAATGTCTAGCTTTCCCTCTGCATAGTAAAGTGGTACATAAAGAGCAGCATCATTTACACTGGCCCAAGCCTGAAGAACCCCACAAGTGAAGAATTCACACACACATCCTACCTATATAAAACCATATAGGACACGTGCTCATGAGTTTACACAAAGGCAATCAACAGCCTGAAATATATGAGAAAAATAAAGGTAAAACATTCCTTACAAAGAAGAAGACTATTGCTCTACACTAGGACAAAATCCTCCCATGAACTCTTCTTTAAGTCAAAGCCTTTTTTCTATGGCAATCACCAGTCTAGCATCTAATGTACAAATAAATGGCATATTAATTTTTATTTAAATCATAAAAGAATTTGTCTCAGTATAAAAATATTTTTCCTTTCTCACGTTTTTAATAATACACAGAATCTTCTTCGTAACCAGAAATATCTTTTCGCCCAAATCTACCACAGTATCTAGTTTTGATTCTGTTATTTAAAGTTATTAAAAGTTTTTTAGCCTGCAACTTGAAATTCTAGAAGTATTAAATTAGTCTGAAAATAAAACATCAGTGGAGATAAGAGGAAAAAAGAAGAAACTTCCCTACCAGATAGAGCTACTGGAAAGCTTATGTAGTGAGTAACAATTTATAAAAAAAGTAATTTATTATTAACTGTGTAAGTTGTTTGTACCGTCCACAGTATCTTTAGTGACAAAGGACAACATATACATCTAAGGATTACTGGGTGTCTAAGATACTTTATCACCTTTCTTGTGAGGAAACCATAGAACTTTATAGTCATTAATCCAGTAATTCTAGTAACATATCTTTGAAGATGAGAGCAAATGTTCTATTCATTTAAATATTTATTTCAGTAGTTTAAACAAAGAAACTACATAAAGAAAATCCAAAATAAGAGTTAATATACTAGGGAAATAAACCTGAATCAACTATGTAAAAATTTAATCTGTAAAGCAAAGAAAGCCCTCAGAAATTATTGTTAGGCAATCCCTGGAAATGTGGGGAACAGTATCTGGGATGAAACAAAAAGCAAGGCCAAGGACAAAGGCAAGTCCAGGTCAGAAACACAGGTAGTTCCCAAATCATGTGCTGAGGAGTCATAGGCCACTGAAGTGGACTCACAGAAGAACCTTGGGATATTTTAATTTTGAGAGAAACAGATACGTCAGACATTACATGAATGTCTATAATTGGGTTATTTGGACCTTATTACTTAATAAAAGTACTGGATATTTCTTTGGCTAAGGGACACCATGAAAAAAATTAGTGAGATTCCAAGGGCATTGTGAAACAAGAGAGTTTGGAAATTTCTGCCTTAGGGACTTGCTAGGATTCAAAGGACATAGCCTGCTGAGAGTAGAATTAGAAAAGGAGATCAAAAGCAGAAAGGACAGTGCCTCCAGCTTCTACACACCTAATTATACATGGTAGGGCCTTTGCTTTCACTCAATCCTGGCTCTGAAGAACCCTTGTGCCCTCTTACTGTGAATTGACTCGCAGGCTCGTTTTTAAATCAGTGAATCTTGCTTTTAAATCAGTGAACACTCCTAGTAACAAAAACAAAACAGTGATTTTTTCAAGGTTGGTTTTGGGACCAAATAACTGGAGTTCCTCAAATATTTAGTGTGAGGAAATCTACTAAAATTTAAATATCATTTTCCTAATGAAGAAACAAATGAACTTTATGGAAAGCCACACTTAGCAACTTCATAAGAGCCCACTGTAAAAGTTTTAAAATTTATTCTAAATTAGGGGTTGGCAAACTTTTTCTGTAAAAGTTTCAACAGTAAATATTTTGAAATATATTTTTTTTCTATAACTCTTTAAAAATGGAAAAACCAAATTGAAAGCAGAAACTTGAACAGACACATTTGTACACCCATGTACATAGCTACATTATTCACATTAGGCAAAGGGTAGAAACAACCCAGTGTCCATCAACAGATGAACGGATAAACAAAATGTAGTGTACACATACAATGGAATATTATTCAACCTTACAAAGGAATGAAATTCTGATATATGCTACAACACGGCATTCAAAACATTAAGCTAAGTGAAATAAGCCAGACACAAAAGGGCAAATATTGTGTGGTTCCACTTATATAAGTTACCCAGAATAGCCAAATTCATAGAGGCAGAAAGTAGAATAATGGTTACCAAGGGCTGGGGGCAGGGGATAATGGGGACTTATTATTTAATGAGTATGGAATTTCTATTTGGGATAATAAAAAAGTTCTGGAGATGGATGGTGGTAGCAGTTCCACTACAATGTGAACATCCTTAATGCCATTAAATTATACACTTAAAATGATTAAAATGGTAAATTTTGTGTCATGTATATTTTACCACAATAAAAAAAGAAATGTGGAAACCATTCTTAGCTCATGGGCCACACAGAAACAGACTGTAGACCAGAATTGGCTTGCAGGCTGTAGTTTGCCAATCCCTGCTCTGAATCATAAGACCCACTAAACAAAATGAACAAAACGGCATGAAATACTCAAAAAACTTTCTAAGTCATTGTAATTCACTTTTATTTGAACATGAACATGTTAAACAGATTTTCATATTTAAGGTTTATTAAATTTGCAGAAATGTATAAATGCAACTATATTATTTATATACTGAAAAATACTTGAGCGAAATCTCCTTAAGATGAGGTAGAATGTACATAAAGACATACAGACATACAAAGATATGAGGATACATATCAATTATCTCCAGTTTTATCTGTTACAGACAGAGGGCTGGGGTAGGTAGAGATGAATAAGGCATGGTGCCCTCAATGAAGCTTAAAGGGCAGCCTGAAAGATGTGGTAGGTAAAGCAGAAACTTCTAAGTGGGCTAAAATACTCAGCTTCAAGGTTCAAATTTGAAAGTTTGACTTTACTACTTGTACCACTTTTATTTTCTTCCCCATTCATTTGGTTCACAGTCGACCATTTTCCCTCCTATTTGGGGGTGGGGGAGAAAAGGAAACAGTACAAAAGTAAGCATACTGCAAAGTCCTGCTGACATCTCTCCCCTGTATTCTTGCAACATTTAAATCTGAAACTCACCGAACTCATTGATTGATTAAAACAATCTCAGACTTTGGAGCCAACATATTCCTAAAAAAAGAAAGACCTGAGGGACTTTATCTAGGCTAAAAGTCTACTATAGGCAAAAAAAATCACTGTAAGTGAGAAACTTCTTTCAGATTACGTACAGGGTACATAAATACAAAGACAAAAAACATTGTTTCAGTTATCTATCTATTCACTGGAAGAGATGCATAACAAACAACTCTAAACTCAGTTAAATAAAACAATGGTTATTTTTATTATGCTTATGGATTCTTCAGGTCAGGACTTAGGACAAGGCAGAGAAGGGATGGCTTATCTCCAGTCCATGTGCCCAGGGCCTGAGCTGGGAAGACTGGAACAGCTGAGGAGTGACAGGCATGTCTGGGAGCTGGAATCTGCTCATCCACTCACGTGACTGGCACATGGGCTGGGCTAGGCTGACTGAAGGCATGGGCCCAGCTGTGACTGTCAACCTAAGTACCTTCAAGGGGCCTCTCTATGGGTCTTGGGCTTTCTCACAGCATGCCAGCCTCAGGTAGTGGGACTTCTTACATGATGGCTGAGAGTTCTAAAAATTAGTGTTCCAGCAGACAAGGTGGAGCTGCATGGCCTTTTATGATCTAGCCTGAGAAGTCACATACAGGGACTATGGTCACTTTTACCATATTCTATTGGTCAAATCAGTCACAAGCCCACACAGATTTTAGGAGAGGGAACACAGCCTCTATCTTTTTATGAGAAGAGTATCAAAGACGGTGCAGCCAGGTTTTAAAACCACCATGGTCATATAGAGAGAGAGAGAAATGGAGATACATGCCAAAGGTTAAAACTGCCCACCTTTCAAGATCCCTCAAAGCGAATTTATCCATTTTATCCATTTTATTTTATTTTTCAAGACAGGGTCTTGCTCTGTCACCTGGGCCAGAGTACAGTGGCGTCATCATAGCTCACTGCAACCTCAAACCCCTGGGCTCAAGCAATCCTCCTGCCTCAGCCTCCCAAGTAGCTGAGACTACAGGCACACACCACCACACTTGGCTATTAACCTACTATTTTAAGTGAGACCAATCCAAACTTATCCTCTAAGGATAGCAAAATCCCACCTACTTTCATGTGATGCAGTAACAAACATAAATTTCACTTTATCCATATATTTGCATCAAGGCTGACTAACAGCTTGCTTTTGACCCTAGTACCATCTGCCAGTTATAACCACTTATTTTTTAAACACTATCAAGCTCAGATTCACCCTCAAGCTTAGGCATAGTCATATCCAGATAGAATACAGAGAATACCTATAGCAAGCAAGCCAAGCAGATTAGGATCACAACAGCATTATGGTTGCTGACACCAGTGGCCATTCCTTATCAGTAACTACACTTTAGGATGTCATGGGTCAAGAAAAATTTCAGAAATTAAAAAAACCAAATGGTGGGTAAATAAAGTTGCCAACTTTTTATTCTCCAAAGTAAGAATATTTGAAGAACTACTATCATCATATTAAAAATAAAATAGGCAATTTCAAAATAAAATACAATCCTTAAGAGTGAATAAATGAAAAACTTATTACATACACACACACACACACACACACACAGATTGAGTATCCCTTATTTGAAATGCTTAGGACCAGAAGTGTTTCAGATTTCAGATTTTTTCAGATTTTGGAATATACTTCCTGGTTGAACATCCCAAATTCAAAATGCTCCAGTGAGCACTTCCTTTGAGCATAATATCAGTGTTCAAAAAGTTTCAGATTTTGGAATATTTCAGATTTCAGATTTTCAGATTAGGCATGTTCAACCTATATTTTTTTTTTTTCATTTCTCTGCTGATCTGAAGAAACATCACCATAGATGAACCCCAGTTCACAAACTAGGGTGTGAAATCATTTGTGCATTTGACAGTCTAGTCTCTTCTCTCCTTTGCTTTTCTCTAATGGTTCTAGAATTTTAGCTTGCTCCTAGGAACTCACAGTCTAAAAAGGACAAACAAGTAAGTAGACAAATATAACACAAGTGCTATAAGACTATATGGAGGGAAAATAAAGGAAGTTTTAACAAATTAGGTCAAAAAGTGTTGTCCATGAGAAAGAATGGGGAAGATTATTATAGGTGGCAAAAATACTGTGGCTGAAAGCACAATCTATGCCTACAGCCTATCCAAGGAAGCCTATACAGTGTATCAAAAAAAGTTAAGAGGCCGGGTGCAGTGGCTCACGCCTGTAATCCTAGCACTCTGGGAGGCCGAGGCAGGTGGATCGCTCAAGGTCAGGAGTTCGAGACCAGCCTGAGCAAGAGCAAGAGCGAGACCCCATCTCTACTAAAAAAAATAGAAAGAAATGATCTGGACAACTAAAAATATATATATAAAAAATTAGCCGGGCATGGTGGCGCATGCCTGTTGTCCCAGCTACTTGGGAGGCTGAGGCAGAAGGATCGCTTGAGCCCAGGAGTTTGAGGTTGCTGTGAGCTAGGCTGACGCCATGGCACTCTAGCCTGGGCAACAGAACAAGACTCTGTCTCAAAAAAAAAAAAAAAAAAGTAAAGAGTAGTTATACTTGGCTGTAGAATACTGTTAACTTTCTCTTCATTATTCTTCTATGTTCTGAACTTTAACAACAGATTCTGATCATTAACTTACTGACCAGGAAATTTTTAAAAAAACAACTATTTCAATTTTGTAAGTTAGCTTAGGAAGAACAAACAAAGGCTTATTTCCCCTTTCAGAAAGCAGTTTGTATTAAAAAGAGGTCCGGATGTAAAATGGACACGTTATAGATTGGGAAGACAGCTGCAGAAGTCAAGCTCCAGTCTTTGGCTAGGACAGATGACACTGGAAAAGATACTCATAATATTCCCTTGATGTCTCTGTGAGAATTCTGTGCTAAGTGTACTCAATATTACAGACTTTGTCCATACGGCCATTAGGCAGAAATTCCCGGGATGGCAGGTACTGACAAGTCAAATGTTTAAATATAATGCCCATTGGAGTCAGAGAAGCCAAGGTTAGCATCCCAGCACTACCACTTACTAGCTCAGTGAGCTTGGGCAAATTCCTTAAGCACTTGAAACCTTCTCATCCATGAGATAGAAAACTGCCTATCTCTCAAGGTTTTTGTGCAGAACAACTCATATAATATAGTGCCTGTACCTCTGAAAATGACAGTTATAATATCAAACACATTCGTATATCTCATTGAGAAGTAGGTATTTGTCTGTTCTATCAGTTTATAAAGACTTTAGGATCCCATTTGCCATTTTGTTTGTTCTATAGGTTTAGCTAAAAGCTTTAAGCATATAAAACTCCTTTGTCAGCTGGAATGTCAACCTCTTGAGACTTAAATGGGTGTATTTAATACAAGTTCCAAATGCAGAAAGGACATTCCGTATTTGTGCCTGCTTCTAAAATTAAACCTTTAGAATGATCCTTCTGTAGGATCCAGAAATAACTAAGCGGCCTACCCCCTAGATTTTAGCAACTGACAGAAAATTGGGCAGACGTTTCCCGTTCTCTGTCTTATTCCAACTGGTTTCCATATCTACTCCCAGAAAGGCCCTCTCTCTTCCAGTTCGACTCTAAAGTAGCTGCCCCTTACCCAAGCTTTGTTTGAGCTGGAATAGGGTCAGCGGACGAATGTAGCCAGTGTTCCTCAAGTGTCCTCAAACAATTCCTGCAGCTTCCAGAATCCTCCTCATGGGCCACTGGACCACCTGGAAGCAACTACACCAGCTTCCATCCACCTCCTCCTCCTTCTAACCCTGGTACGCAATCCTACAGCCCCGCCCCCGTAAATGACCAATCAGAGAGTGTAAAGCCAGCCGGATGGGGCGGGTCTCGTTTGGCGCTGACAACGAATCGCCTGCCTCAGACAGCAGAGGTGGAAGCGGAAAAGAGCTGAAAGTCCTGGTTTGGCCTTGGGTTCCGTTGTAGGGACTGTCCCGTGCGAGAGAGTGAGGAAATCTTGGGGCCTGATCTACCAGCAGAATCAGGCGAAGAGACGCCGGCGAGGGCGGGAGGAAGGAACCACGAACCCTAAAGAAAAGAGCAAGCGGGCAGGCAGCTGTAGGGCAGAACCGGAGTGTGCAGGGTCCCTAGAGGCTGGTCCTGGTCGGCGCCGCTGTCGAGGCCATGGTGCAGGCAGAGCTCAGAGCGATCCCCAGGTGAGGGAGCGGCTCCGCCAGAGATTCCACCGCAGTAAAACCGGGTAGATGCTGGGTGAGGAAGAAAGGATGCTGCCCTCACTGCTTCCCGGTAGCAACCTGAGAGGCCGCAGTTGCAGCAGCAACAGAAAGCACAGCGCCGGCCGAGGAGGCGGCTCGAGCTTTTGGTAAAGTCACCCAACAGCTCTTTCTCAGTAGTATGCGAGTTGACAAAACAGCCAGAGAACAGGGCTTCCCATTACAGTCTCCTTCGAGCTCTTTTCCCTTGCTGTCTGGAGTTAATTTATTCGAAAACATGCCTTGCACTTGTACCTGGAGGAACTGGAGACAGTGGATTCGACCTTTAGCAGTGGTCATGTACCTGGTGTCCATAGTGGTTGCGGTTCCCCTATGCGTGTGGGAATTACAGAAACTGGAGGTAAGAGGGTCCAGCTCCATCGGCCTCTACCCTTTCTTCTACCCATCTAAGGTTGGGAAAGACACACCCTTCCCCCCATTTCTACCCTGGTTACGCAGACTCGGTATCCTGAAAATCATCTATGGAAATGATACATGAGCCCAGTCTTAGGACATAAACCTGTCTGGTTTCTTGTTCACAGTTCTTCAAAGCATGCTACAGGTGGAGGTGGGACCAGGGGGAGAAAATAGGATATATTAATATAAGGGCACTGTTTTGCAAGTATTCATCAGTTCTCTGAAAGTAAGGTAATTTTATTCCTGAAATCTGATCTGTTCAGATATTGGACTTAACTAGATCAAATAAACTATCTTGAAAACCATGTATTGAATTTTATTAGCTTTTAACTAGCATCCTGAATTAAAGGATTGTAGTCAGTATAATTTTGTTCTTTGTTTTTACTTTGGAAATAAGCTCTTAACCAACAAAGGTTTTGCAAAAAATCCCTTGTATAATTTTTGATGTCATATTCTTATTGTGACATCAGTAAAATACCACTAGGTGGAAGACCCCAAGGTAAATATTTAACTAAGATATATACTTTATAAAAACTGTATAATGAACTTTAAATTTGAAGTTAATAAAAACCAGAAAGTACTTTTACAAAGAAACACCTATTTTACAAGACCATGGCTATTTTAGGCCCTTCTTTATTGTGGAAATGATTTTTACATAGTTAAACAAAATGTTTTTAATACATTTACCTTCTCTATGTTCACCAAATTATTTTTTGTTGACTTTCCATACCGGCATAGTCCATATAGTTATTTTCAATGATAATGTAACATTCAACTACATTAAATATTTCCCATTTGTTAGATATTGAGGTTATTTCCATAATTTGTCTATAAAAATTCAGGTATAAACATCTTAATACAAATAAGGTTTTCATACCTTGAAGTATTTCCTTGGAGTATGATATAAGAACTACTTTTAAGATTAATAGTATGCATAATATCACCCCAGTTTAAGAATTCTCTTAGTTGTTAGTTTCAACTGTAGTTTTTAAGTGCCTCTAGCTTTTAAGAAAAATTTTATTCTTCAATCTCTACTGCTGACACCCAAAGTCAGGTTCTCAACCGGTCTTGCCTGGACTCTTCTCAGTTCTCCAGCCAGAGTAATCAGTTAAAACATAAGTCACACTATGTATGTCTTCTTCAGTCACTCTTAGTGCCAGGGTAAAGGGCGATATTCCTAACTATGGCCATCAAGGCCCAACATCTGACACCACTCCCACCTGATTCCCCCTCTGACTTTCTTCAAGTCCTAGGCTTCCACCACATTTTGCTCAAAGATACCAGGCATGCTACCTCCTTAGAGCCCTTGCGCTAAAAGTTCCCCCTTCATAGAATGTCCTTCCCCCAGATATTATTCTTATTCCTTTACATCCTTCAGGTCTTTACTCAAATGTCACTTGACTACCCTATTTAAAATTGCAAGCTTCCCCTCCTCCACTCTTCATATTCCCTTCCCTATTTTATTTTTCTGCTTAGGACTTACCGTCATTTACCACAACACATATTTTATTCAGTTTTCTTTCCCCCTTTTTCTGTCCTAATAACTGATACTTGAATAAACGATTGAGTATACTATATGGTGAGAGATATAAACGTGGCATCTATCTTCATGGAACTTAGTGGTGGAGACAAAGGAAACCAAAATTGTAAAAAGAAATGCTATGGAGGGAACTAAAAAAAAAGATCTGAGAAGTTAACAGGCAGGGCGATCTTACTGCACAAGTTCAAAAGACCACTCTACCAGCTATAGAAAATTAAGTGGAAGTGAAGGGAAGTTAGAAAGCTCTTTATGATAGTTGAAAGGTAGTAGGAGCCTGAGCTATGATGATTTATGGCCCAGATCAAGATAGCAGAAGTGGAAATGGAAAACTGAATTTTAAGTATCTTTGAAAGTGAACAAGTAGAACTTGGCAATAGATTGGATTGGGGAGGAGAGGCAGTGAGAGAAAGGAATAAATCAAAGATGATTCTGAGGTTTTTGATTTGAAAAACTGGGTAAATGGTGGTGCCAGTTGAGATGGAAAATTTAGCATTAGGGACAGGTTTGAGAGAAATTAAGGTCAGTTATGGATATTTAGTTTAATCAGAGACATTCAAATGGGCATGGCAAATACGCAGTTGGATATGCAAGTCTAGCTCAGAAAGGTTTGAGCTGCAGATATAAATGTGGGAGTTGATCATAGTCTATGGTATTTTCTTATGGCAGCCTGTGCAGACTGAGTGGCTTAAACAACCAAAATTTATTATCTCACAGTTTTGAAAGCTCATCCCACGCCCATGGGGTATATACTCATTTATTAGAATGGCAGGATGACCATCTTCACTATTTATACTGTTTCTCTCACTCTCTTGGCTGAGCGTGTAAAATTGAAGTGAAGTAGGTTAAATGCACACATGATGGCACACTGCTCTGTAGTCTTTTCACCTTGTCCCACTCATCCTTATGCCCCAAGTAGCTATTGTGTCAGTTCTGCTCTCTCCCCTCAGGAAGATTGGGCCCAGAGAGCATTCTCTGCTGTTAGTCTCCCCTTTCTGTCTGAAGCATTTGGCTAAGGGAGAGTTAACTTACTCCCAGATGCTTGTCTTTAAGGGTTTTTTCTTTCCTCTCTTCTTTCCTCAAGTTACCTTAGAAAAAAATCTATTTATCTCTTCCTCCTCATTTTGTGAGCCAAAAAACTCAACTCATAGCTGGTAAGTTTAAGAATAAGGTTAATGGTATCTTTATATCAGTGTGTCTCAAATTTGAATAAATTATCTAGAGATAAATATAAAATTAAAGTAAATGTAATAATATCTACAGACACCTAGTGTTGAGTTACTCTATTATAATGGTACTTAAATATGTACACACATAAAGTAGGTTAAATTTCCTATGCATATAGCTTTCTATGTAGCTCAAAAATCAATTATTAAAACCAGTAATTAAAATTAATGACATTAATATGGAGAGATGATGTTTTTCTGAAACTAAATTATACTTGCAGTGCAAAAATAATACTCTGTGGTACAGGATTTTTTTAATTGGCATGACTATACTATTATATAATGACTTAATTCTCTGGTCACTTGTTTTTTTATTGTTTAAAAGAGAACTTTCTTCCTTACAGCACACTGAGGACACTTAATCTTCATTAGTCACAATCACATCATTTTTCTCTTAAGTCTACCACCAGGTTCTACTTTTTGGAACTAAGGCAATCATAAAAACCAATGTGGGCCGGGCGCGGGGGCGCGGTGGCTCACGCCTGTAATCCTAGCACTCTGGGAGGCCGAGGCGGGCGGATTGTTTGAGCTCAGGAGTCGAAACCAGCCTGAGCAAGAGCGAGACCCCGTCTCTACTAAAATAGAAAGAAATTAATCGGACAACTAAAAATATATAGAAAAAATTAGCCGGGCATGGTGGCACATGCCTGTAGTCCCAGCTGCTCGGGAGGCTGAGGCAGGAGGATCGCTTGAGCCCAGGAGTTTGAGGTTGCTGTGGGCTAGGCTGACGCCACGGCACTCTAGTCCAGGCAAAAGAGTGAGATTCTGTCTCAAAAAAAAAAAAAAAAAAACCAATGTGGATGTTAAAATTACTTGGCAATACTATTTTTAATGATCGCCTTATAATAGAGAAGATCTAGAATATGCTTATGCTATTATTATTTTCTTAGATCATTTTTGAAATTTTGCTTTCCATGGTTTCAGTCACCTGTGGTCCTCCATGGTCCAAAAATATTAAATGGAAAATTCCAGAAGTAAATAATTCATAAATTTTAAATAACTTTTATTACAGTATATGTTATAATTGCTCTATTTTTAGTTGTTAGTCTCTTACTATGCCTAATTTATAAATTAAACTTTATATGTATATATATGAAAAAATATAGTAATACATATATAAACTTGAGAGCTGTCCCTAGTTTCAGGCAGTCACGAGGGTGGGGGGTATCTTGGAACACATCCCCTGAGGATAAGGGGGGACTGCTGTACTTAATTTTAAATGAAATTATGCAAAGCAAAAAGCCCTGGAAAATGAGTGAACAGACATTCCATTTATTTTATTTATTTGCTTTTTCTTGTTGAAATTTTTCTTGGGATTGAGTTGAATCTACAGAACAGATTGGAAAGTGCAGACATCTTAACAATATTGTGTCATCATATCCACAAACGTGAACTATGCCTCCACTTACTTAGATATTCTTTGATTTCTTTCATCAGAGTTTATAGTTTTCTTCATACAGGTACTGTAGATATTTTACTAGATTTATACCTAAGTATTTCATTTCTGGGGTGAGCTAATGTAAATGATAGTCAAGTCATTTTAACAGTGAAACAGTAGAATGCTTCCAGGAACCTAGCACTGGCTTGGAGTTTGTTTTTTGTTTTTTGTTTTTTTTTTTAAGAGATAAGGTCTCACTCCGTCACCCAGGCTGGAGTGCAGTGGCACAATCATTGCTCACTGTAACTTCAAACTCCTGGGTTCAAGTGGTCCTCCTGCCTCAGCCTCCCAAGTAGCTAGGATTACAGGTGGGCACCACCACACCTGGCTAAGACATTCCTTTTAGAATCTTCACCTCCATGTATTTGCTTTTCATTTACTGCTTTGATTAATCCCCAGAATTTAGCAAGACTTTCATATTTGCTTTTCAAGTTTTCTACACATTTTAATGTAGAAATTCATTATTGTAGAAATACATTTTTATATTATATTTTGTAGAAATACATTTTTGTATTTTGTATTATATTTTGTAGAAATACACTTTTGTTTTCTTCTACTTCAATATTTGGCCCCTGGTGGAGGAAAGAAAATCTTGTTTAAAACAGTGAGACTAAGAGTTGTGGACTTAAGAGTTTTTTTTTTTTTTTTTGAGACACATGTGGCCTTCTGGATCCTTGAGTGTGGACTTTTGACTGAATCCAAATTTTACTTTTACTTTTAATAAAGGGATTTGTTCTGTGAAGTTTAGATTCGGTCAAGGGGCTGCACTTGGGAATCTGGAGGGCCACATGGGGCTTTGAGGCCACAGGTTCCCCACCCCTAAGGCTCAAGCAATCCTCCTTCCTCAGCCTCCCGAGTAGCTGGGACTATAGGCCCATGCCACCACGCCTGGCTAATTTTGTCTATTTTTTGTAGAGATGAGGTCTTGTTCTTGCTCAGGATGGTCTTGAACTCTTGACCTTAAGCAATCCTCCCGCCTCAGCCTCCTAAAGTGCTAGGATTGATTACAGGTGTAAGCCACTGTGCCCGACCCCAAATCTATTTTGTTAACTGCTCAAACCCCTTCAAATATCAAAAATAAATGCCCACTTCTTCCCCTTAAAAAAAAAAAAAGATTCACACTCTTCAAGGCAGGATTACAAGTTAGTATAAAATTCTAATCCCTAGGGCCCCCCAAATAGGACAGAGGTTCAGTAAAGTTGTTTTTATCAGAAAGCAAGTGGATTAGTTCAACTCTAGTACAGGATGAGATGGTTCCAAGTATATTTTCAGAAATTGAGCTTTTAAAGGATAAGATATTGATCAGATACTGACATAAAAAAGAAATTAGAGATTTTTTTAAAATAATGATATCCTGAGTTGATATTGTTGTATATAAGAAGGGTAGTATATAGAAACACAATTTGGATAGTAGTGTGTCAGTACATAAAAAATTGAGGAAGATATCAGGCTAATATTCAGCACTCAAATAAATGTTCATTGTTTTCATGTATGCAAGAGTTTACCTACCAAAATGTTTAACAATAAAATTTGAAGAAAATGTAGGTAGATTTTTAATTTTCCAGCCATAAAAGCAAAGAAATAAACCATAGAAAGATTTTTAGATTTGCAGAAAATTTTAAAACTTCTATACATCCCCAAGCACAATAATCAAATATAAAAGGCACATAATAAGCTGAGGGGAAATGACATGATGTTAATATTTCTAAAGTATAAAGAGCTGTTACAAAAGGCTCCATGAGGAAAATGCTCAACCCTATGAGGAAAATATACCGTCTCCCTCCCCAAAAACACAAATAGGCTGTTTATGTTGAAGAAGAAAGAAAAATAGCCACTAATCACTTGGGAAATATCAAGCTTCGTTAGTAATCAAATAAATGAAAATTTAAGAAATAAAAATATTAGGCGGGGCATGAACAATCTAGCACTTTTGGAGGCTGAGGTAGGAGGATCGCTTGAGCCCAGGAGTCTGAGACCAGCCTGAGCAAGAGCGAGATAATTAGGGGGGGGTTTGATGGTGTGCACCTGTAGTCCCAGCTACTCAGGCTAAGGCAGAAGGATCACTTGAACCCAGGAATTTGAGGTTGCAGTGAGCTATCGGATGCCACTGCACTCTAGCCAAGGCGACAGAGTGAGACCCTGTCTTTCTCTCTCTTTCTCTCTCTCATAAATAAATAAATAAATATCTATCTATCTATCTCTTTAGTTTTAGTATCAGAGATTATACTAATGTGTTATTTTGTTTCTTAAGGTTGGAATACACACCAAGGCTTGGTTTATTGCTGGAATCTTTTTGCTATTGACTATACCTATATCGCTGTGGGTGATATTGCAACACTTAGTGCATTATACACAACCTGAACTACAAAAACCAATAATAAGGTAAATCTTAATATATTTTGATTCTCCTGGTGTTGTGTTGGCTTATTTCATAAATATGACATAAGATGATTTTAATTTATGTCTTGCTTTCCAAATAGGATTCTTTGGATGGTACCCATATACAGTTTAGATAGTGTAAGTATTTTTCATTTTTATCTCATTAACTGAGAAGTTGTTTGATGATAGTAACTATACTTACAGAATGTTTACAATAATGAAAGTATGTTATTAAGAATAAGGAAGTCATATTAATAAGAAATGTAAAAAGATTTCACTTGTTTTTAATGTTGATAAAGAATATAAAGTATAATTGAAAATGGAAAATGTGATATTTTAAATTTTTAAAAATGTATGCCCTGTTTTTGCTTAATCTTTTAAACTTTCAGATCAGTTAGCTCTTAGTCCTTTAAAGAATATACTATTTTAAATTACATTATCACCTTTTTAATTTATTAAGTCTTTTATGTGGAATAAAAAATTAAAAAAAAGAAACCTTCCCAGTGGATACACATGCAATTGTTGTAGATGACTGCTCTGATTTGATTAAATATAAAGGAAATACATCTAGTAGCATTTTCTCTGATCATATTAAGAAAAATTTCATATTATATTTAAGAATTCAAGTACTGAATTTAGTTTTTCTCTTTATTATTTATTATTTACCAACACTTATTATTTATTATTTACCAAACACTTATCTTTTTGTTTACAATATCCAAGATGTTTATTACTTCTAAAAATTCATTTCACAGATTGTCTGGTAGCCCTCATAATGATAAATTTTAGAGAGCCCCATGTAAGTATGTGACAAGACATCTCAAGTTTAAAAATTAGCTTATTGCAAGTACCATAAATTGGAATGGTAATTCATTTTATCTTAGCTACAATTGTTTTTAACATCTGTGCTTTTTCATAGTGGGTAGCTTTGAAATATCCCAGCATTGCAATATATGTGGATACCTGCAGAGAATGCTATGAAGCTTATGTCATTTACAACTTTATGGGATTCCTTACCAATTATTTAACTAACCGGTATCCAAATCTGGTATTAATACTTGAAGCCAAAGATCAGCAGAAACATTTCCCTCCTTTATGTTGCTGTCCACCGTGGGCTATGGGAGAGTGAGTATGTTTGGTTTTAATTCTTTTACGTTTTTGTTTTATTTAAGCAGAGTTTTTAATTAGCAGTCCACTCTCTAAAAGGCAGTGTGTTTTAAGTACTAGTAGCAAGACAAAAAGTATAAGAGTCCCTACCGTGAAGTAGGTCATAGTCAAGTTTAAAGGCTAACAAAACACATTTTCATAATCTACATATATATTAGTCTTTTTTACATGATTCATCCCTAATAGAAAAATTAAATAAAATATTGAAGGAAAAAGCCTTATTAATTATTTAATCAACATCTTTTTACAGCTGGGAACCGACATCTGCAGATCTTATGTAAGGTCACACAGCTAGTTAAAAGACTCAGGGAGAAGATAGTCTAGGTGGGAAAATCCCATGTGGTATGAAATGGAAGCAACATATAGCAGTGTTTATTCTAATAACATATAATAAGTTAGCTTGCCTTATTATATATTCGTGTATGACAGTAAAACCTATGTCATTTACAACTTTCATTTTAAAAAGTAAATTGAGGTTAAGATTGCATTTATTTCACAAATGAACCACTGGATATTTTTCAGCAAGCAAACATTTGATAACAGTGTTTTAGAAAGACTGATTTTTGCAATACTATAAAGGATGCATGAGAGGGAAGAAGACTCCACAGATGGGGAAATAAATTAATTTATAATACTCCATTTGCAAGATGATGATGATGGCAGTGGCGATGATGATGGTAGTGGTTTGGCTTCGATCAAGACTTTTCTGTTAATACAGAACCTGAAAAGGAGGGATGAGATTGGAACAGAAAAGAAAGGCAAAAAGAGTGCAACTGAAGAATCAGCAGGACTTGGCCACTGATCGATAGGATTGGTAGAAGTTATAAGCCAAGGTAAACGGAGGTATAGTGATCAGTGTAGACATAAGATGTAGGGGTGTCTGCGTTAACTCCTATGCAGTACAGAACCATTTGTATAACATTCTGAAAAATGTTGTCTCTGATTACACACTTGAAATGATAAGGAGCTATCTGAAATTTTTAAATAATAAAAATTAAAATTAAAAAAAATAAAATAATAAGCTGCTAATAGGTTTGACAAATATGTATTGAGTAGCTAATATGTACCAGTATAAAGATATACCATAGTGCAGAAAACAGACGTAGACTTCATGGAACTTACAGTTTGGCTAGGAGAGTTAGGAATTAAATGAAGACACATACATAGTTACTTATTTCAGGAAGTGCAATGAAGGAAAAAGAACAGGAGACTATGAGAGAGAATGGTAAGGAAAAACTAATGTTGGTTGGCTATCAGGGAAGAGATATTGTGCTCAACTTCGAATACAAGGACAAATGGGGATTTATAGCTAATGAGCAGATTGAGGGGGTGAGGGGATGCAAAATTTTTAAGAGGAGACAACAGGGCTAAGGGGGATTCTGGCTAAACTGACCTAATAGGAGTCTTGCTAAAGGCAGGCCAAGGGCTTAGTCATCAAGAGTGGGGAATGAGGAACTTGATCAGCTATCAAGGGTGATCAGGTATCAACGGAGTAGGGGAATGACTTAGCAAGAGTCTTTCCTTAGACTGACTTCACAGGCCAAGTATCAAGCCTAGTTGAAAAGAGGGCTTAGAGAAGCTGGTCTAAAGTTTGGTTAATGAGAGAGAATCTTTGTCAAGTGAGAAGCCATTATAGGATATTATGCAATGAACTGGTATCCAGATTTCATTTTCAAAGTCTACTGTGTTCTATGTAGACTGGATTGGAAGTGAGCAAGGGTGTAAGCTGGGCTAGATAAGAGATTGCAGTGGCCCACTATTGATGATGATGATGATGATGATGGCAGTGGCGATGATGATGGTAGTGGTTTGGCTTCGATCAAGACTTTTCTGTTAATACAGAACCTGAGATGAGGCTCTAGCTGCCTCTTCAGACTAGCTCCCAATTGAGCTGGTGGTCATCTGAAACCCCAAACTTTCAGATATTACTGGTCACAATTCTCATATTCTGTGTTTGTGCAATTGATTTGTTCCTATATACACAGTTACATTTATTCACATTAAATCTCTTTGTATTAGCTTCATTTTTTCCTGAGACTTTTGAATTCTAACAACTGCTGATTGAAAAATGTGACTAGTAGTCAGCAATGCATGCATAAGTATAACTCAGTTTTTCTTACCTTTGAAAAGACATAGTTTACCAAAGTCATGCAGTGTGGTAATGTGGTTTTAGTAATAATAAAACTTTTCATTCTGTTGTATATAAATACATTTTAGGTTACCAGTCTTCCTCTAATAGATAACTGGTGATATATAGCTGATAATTAATAGGGCTATTGCTATTGAGGATAATTCAGTATAATGTTTTTGTTTTAAGATACAAATACCATGGCAAGTTTGCAGTTAGTAGATGATAAAAGCTAAGTCTGCTTTTTATACTCTGATTTCTGCAACGTAAGTAATAAGCATAGTTTTCTTTTAATGAATATTCAATTTGTATAGATAGTTCATGGGAGTAGGGGAAATATTTACCTAGTGACTCAGTGTACTTAGACTTCGAGATAAATAGATGTTTTCATGAAACAGTACTAACCCTTGTTACTTACTATTCTTCCCTCTTGTTTTTAAAATTAGGGTTACAGCCCACTAAGTTGAATTTAACAGCTTGAAAAATATTGCTTCAGGTATATACCTTCATGTGAATATGCTAGGTCTCATAGGTTTGGTTCAAGTTCATAAGTTAGTGGCAAACTGTTCACTGAAGTATATCAAATTACTATCCTACCAGCATTGTAGAATAGTTCTGTGGAACCACATCCTCACCTACATTTAGAATTACGCAGACTTCTTTATGTTTGCCTAGCAAGAGGGTATAAAGTAACATATCACAGTAGTCTTAATTTGGATTTCCCTGATTAGTAATGCGGTTGAGCATCTTTTCATGTTTATTAGTCACTTATGTTTCCTTTTCTGAGAAATGTTTATGTTTCTTGTTTTTTAATGGGTTATCTGTCTTGTGGAATTACAGGGGATTTTTAAACATGTAGATACTAATTCTTTCTTTGATGTGTTAAAAATATCTCCAGTTTTTGGCATGCTTTGTCACTTTTCATTGTATCTGTTGATAACCATTGTGTTTTTTGAATTTTAAAATAGTTGAATTTATCAGTCTTACAGTTAGTACGTTTTGGATCTTGTTCAAAAAAAATCCTCCCTAACCCAAGATTATAAAACATTCTCCTATGCTTTTTTCCTAAACATTTCAGAATTTTACCATTAAAACTTACCACTTAATCCATCTGGAGTTGATTTATGTTTTGTGAAGTAGAAATGTAATTTCATTTTATTTCATTGGATAACTGCCCTGGCGGCATTCCCTCCCTTCTACCTCACTGAGCTGTGTTGGCACCTCTGTCATGTATAAAGTTTCCATATGTATGGATTGGTTTGTGGTCTTTCTTTTCTGTTTTATTGGTTAACTTTTCTATCCCTGGTCCAATTCCATACATTAGTTACTATAGCTTATTAATAACCCTTAAAATGGGCCGGGTGAGGTAGCTCACACCTGTAATCCTAGCACTTTGGGGGGCCCAGGTGGGAGGATCACTTGAGACCAGCCTGAGCAACATAGTGAGACCTTGTCTCTACAAAAAATAATAAAAATTAGCCGGATGTGGTGGTACATGAGTTTGAGGTCGCAGTGAGCTATGATGATGGCACTGCGCTCTGGAGTAGACAACAGAGCAAGACCCTGTCAAATAAATGACCTTAAAATGAAGAGCAAGTACCCCAACCCTATTATTATCTTGGCTCTTCTTGCATTTTTGCTCTTACGTATACATTTTAGAAACAGTTTGTCAAGTTGCTTGAAAAAGCTTGAATTCGATCCTTAGTTTATTGACATCTTTATGGATTTTGAGTCTTATCCATGCATATGGTCTAGCTTTCCATTTATTTAGCTCTTCATTTATATCTTTCAATGAAGTATAATTTTCTCGTAAAAGTCTTATATATCTTTTGTTGACTTTATAAATATATTTTATTTCCATTATAAATGACATCTTTTTAAAAAATTAGTTTCACTGCTGCCCATGTGTAGAAAGGCAACTGATTTTTGCATAGTGATCTTATATCCAAAAATTTTATTAAATTTTCTTAGTCTGTAGCTCTTTTTAAGTTCTCTGTGTAGACAGTCATCTGCAAATGAAGGATCTGTTTCCTTTCTAGTCCTTATAGCAAACATTTCTTTTTCTTGTCACTGTGCTTGTAGTATTTCTAGACATTCTTGTCTCATTCTCAATTTTAAAGGGACTTCTGTAGACTGTCACAATTTAATTTGATGTTTCTAAAGGTGTTTTGTAGGTATTCTTTATCAGCTTAAAAGAGCTCCCTTTTATGCTAGTTTAAGAGTTTTTAATTATGAAGAAGTATTAAATTTCATCAAATGCTTTTTCTGTACCTATTGAGATGATCATGGTGTTTCTTATTTAATCTATTAATGTAGTGAATTAGATTAATGGATTTTCTAATGTTAAAACCCCCTTGCATTTTTAAGGATAAATTCAAATCATTTATGATATATCATCATCTTTTTTGGTATGCTAATATTTTCTTTAGAATTCCTATATCTACATTCATGAGTAATATCAGCCTATAATTTTCATTTCTTATATTGTCTGATTTCATATCCTGGTTATACGGGCTGAAGAAGAATTATTGCCTTTTATTTGTATATCACAAGAAGAGATTATATATTACACTGTACCTTGAAAGATTGGGCTTGGACTTTTCTTTGTGAGAGGAAAATTATAGAAGTATTTAGTCTCCCTGTTGCTTCTGGAATCATTTTTTGAAAAGTATAGTTTTTACGAATTAGGCAGAACAGTAAAGTTTTAAATGCATAGGCATACATTAGTTTATGTTTTCTTAATCTCTTTTGGATCCGTCATTATGAACCCTCTTTAACATTTTTAATGTTAACTGTATCTTTGTTTTTTCCTTGATTAATCTATCACAAATTTGCTGATTTTTACTAGTTTTTTCAAGAACTGACTTACGGCTTTGTTGATTCTGTAGTATGTTCATTTTCAATTTCTTTAATATCTGCTTTATTTTTACTTCCTTTCTCCCATTTCCTTTGGTTTACTATTGCATGTTCATTTTTTAATGTTATACAATCTTAGCTCATTAATTTATAGCCTTTATTCTTTTTTAATACTGCATATATTACAGATTTCTCTCCAAGTACTACATTTCCTGAATCCCATGGTTTTGATATGTAGTATTTTCATTATCACTCAGTTCAAGGTTTTTAAATTTCCACTGACATTTCTTCTTTATCTGAGTTATTTTGGAGCATTTTTAAATTTCCAAAATTATGTTTTGGTTTGGTTTTTCATCTTATTTATTTGCATTGCAGTCAGAAAATGTACTATGAGACAGCCTTTGAAATTTGTTAGGATTTGTTTTATGGGCTGTAGTTCATGAGCTGGTTTTAAAACGTTACCTGTGTGCTTGAAGAGAATGTGTATGCTGTGTTAAGTGGATTACTGTATTATATTAAATATTTATGTCCACGAAGTCAGTTTCATTGTGTTATTCAACTTTTCTATATTTCTGTTGATTTTGGCCACTTGTTCTATAAGTTACTGAAAGAGATGTTTAAATTCTGCCATGGATAATGGATTTGTCAATTTCTTCCTATACTTATGTCAGTTTTTCCTTCCTAAATTTTGGTGCTGTTTTTTTAGGTGCATACATTTTTTAGGTTGTTACTTTTCCCCATGAATTTAACTTCTAACGTTATGTCATGACTCTATTCCAAACAATCTTTTTTGTCTTAATATTGTTTTGTCTGATATTAACAGATATCCCAGATTTCCTTTGTTTAGTATTTGCCTGGCATGTCTTTCTCTACCACTTTCGTCCCTTTCATATCCTAATGTTCTAGATATATGGTTTGTTTTTAAAAAGTTTCATGGGTTTTTTTACACAAACCTAACAGTCCATACTTGAACAGTTTAGGCAGTTAGCATTTTTGTGATTATTGATAGGTTCACTTATAGTCTTGCCATCTTTTTGTCTTCCATTTTTCTCTTTTTCTTATTTTCATTGATTACATTCTTTTTTTAATAAACTTTTTATTTTGGAATAATTTTAAATTTACAGAAAAGTACAAAGATAAGGACAGAGATTTCCCTTATACCCTTTACCCTAATATTAACAACTTAGTATTTGTGGTACATTCTTTTGATGCTATTTTTCTTGGTCTATTTATTTTTCTTACTACTGGTTTCAAAGTTATTTTTCTATTTCTAGTCTTTTTATCATGACTACTGAAGAGTATCTAAATTTTACCATAACTACTTAAAATCTGACTTTAAAAATTAGACCATTTTGGGGATAGATTTTTTGTTGTTGTTTTGTTTTTTAAAAAGTCTTTTGTAGATTTAACTACAAGATTAACGTTTACTTGTTCCTTACTCCTTGTATCTCATATCTTCCATCTGGGATCACTTCTTTCTTTCTAAAGCCTGTCCCTTAGAAGTTCCTTTAGTGTCAGTGTGTCAATGGCAAATTTTCTCAAAGTACTTATTTATCTGAAAGTGTCTTTATTTTGCCCTCGTTCTTGAAAGATAGTTTTGCTGGATGTGTAATTCTGTGTTGACAGGTGTTTTCTCCAAGCACTTTGAAGATTTTATTCCACTTAATTCTGGCTTCAGTTGTTACTGTTAAGCCTCTACTGTCAATATCATTGTCATTCCATTACAGATGACCTGTCTCCAACTGCATTTAAGACCCTCCCTTTCTCTTTGATATTCTGCAGTTTCACTATGAAGTACCTAGGTTGTTGTGTTTTTGGTTTTAGTCCTGCTTGGTTTATAGTGTGCCTCAATCTGTAGATTTCATGTCTTTCATCGATTCTGAACAGTTCTCAGCCAATATCTCTTCAAATTTTGTCTCTCCTCTATTCTCTCTTCTGGACCTGTGAATATATGTTAGGCCTTCTCATTCTATTCTGCTCTTTGTTAACTCTCAAGCTGTCTCATATTGTCTTCTTGTCTCAGCCTTTGCTATGTTCTAGGTAATTTCTTTAGATACATATTTTAATTTACTAATTCTCCACGGCATTCAAAGGAATCTAATTGGCTATTTAACCCATCTGCATAGTCACTCTTAGTCATATTAGGTTTAATTTTGGTTTAACAATCACTTCATAGAACACCAGAGGTTTAACTCAGCTCTAACTTAGTTTTGTGAAGAGTATACAGCATGTATAGCCAACGCATTCTCATCAAGATCTTGCAGCAAGCCAATGCAACTCTTTAACCCCACCACTACTGGGTGCACACTTAGTTGTAAGTGGGAATAAATCACCGCAGCACAGAGGACCCTGATAGTTTTTATTTTGTTCTAGTAATACAGCACCTTAAGGCATCTGTATGCCAGTGTCACAATCTTCTCAGTCTAGGTATAATGCTTAGATTAAGGGACTTATAATACATAACTTTGACAATCAGTTCTCCTGGTAGAAGTGCTGAATAAGCATTTGCTTTGAGAGCAACTTGGTCTAAATTTTAAGAGGGCTTATACATAGTTCTCAGGACTGTTTTTAGCAATTGTTGGTTGTTTGGGGATTTTGTTTTGGTTTTTTGTTACTCCTTATAAATTTTCCCTTATATCAGGGAAATATAGTGAGCCCAGTGGTAGAATAAAAACTGTTCTATGCAGGATATTTGTTTTGTCCTTTCATAGTATCCAATCAGTGATACTCTCTAGAATGATACTAAATACCAAACTTAAAAGGAAACAATCCTACATGTAAACAATACTTTCTAAATATGCATTCACATGTACACACACACACACACACACACACACACACACACACCCACGTATCATTCGTTATTCAGTTTTTCTTCCAGAAACACACAGGGACCCACTTTTGTACCTTTTGTTCTGTGTTGCCCTATTCAAGAACTTGAGACGATACACAAAAAGGGAGATCTTTCAGAAGATGTAGCTGTTAAATAATTTCAAAAATGGTTATTTTGTTAATTTGTTTGCTGCCATCCACATTCTTTTCCCACCACTATTTAGGACTAAATTGAAAGAAATATAAATATGGTATCATTAGTCAACGTGATTTTAATTTGGAGGCTTTGGGGAAATCTGGTGCTATTTAAATGAGTGGTTGAAATGCTAAGTTATTTTTCTTTTGCAGAGTATTGCTGTTTAGGTGCAAACTAGGTGTATTGCAGTATACAGTTGTCCGACCATTCACCACCATTGTTGCTTTGTAAGTACACAGATTTTATATTACCATTTATTTTTTAAAAATACTTGTGCTCTTATGTGGGAACAACTAAGTAGAAAAAACAAAGTATTTTAATTTACTTGTTTAAAGCAGTTCTAGTCTGCTAGTAAAAAACACAGTACACAGAAACTCCATTAAAATAAAAAAGCGAGCTGGGCACGGTGGCTCACACCTGTAATCCTAGCACTCCGGGAGGCTGAGGCGGGTGGATTGCTTGAGCTCAGGAGTTCAAGACCAGCCTGAGCAAGAGCGAGACCCCGTCTCTACTAAAAATAGAAAAAAAAAATTAGCTGGGCATAGTGGCTCACACGTATAGTCCCAACTATTCGGGAGGCTGAGGCAGGAGGATCACTTGAGCCCAGGAGTTTGAGGTTGCTGTGAGCTAGGCTGACAGCACAGCACTCACCCAAGCAACAGAGTGAGGCTCTGTCTCAAAAAAAATTAAAAAATAACAAAGCAACCATTTATAGGTATAGAATCACCACAAGGTTCTTCTGAATATTTGCATCCTCTCTAGAGCTTGCTATAAATAGCACTTTGAAAAAATGCTTTCTTTTCAAATACGCAGCTTTACAAAAACCCTACTGCATGAAGCCAATATATGCTACCTTAGGTTAATTGCAGTTTTATTTTCTAAATAGTTAATTTAGAATATATTAAGAGACTCTACTCCAAGAAAGAAGTCATATTTTTCCTTAAAATATTCTGTTTAAGAGTTAGAATTGAAGTAAAATGGGGTATCATTACCTGGCAAAATGATTCCCTAAAAATTTTAAGACATGCAACAATTTAAAGCCGGTAGACTGCATATTTCATATACTAGTTATTACAACATTCTGCATGCTCACAGAGGAAAAATTGAAAGACTTCTGAAAGAAGAATTCTTTATTCTGCCTTTGAGCTAGCAATAGTTATTTAGCCAGTTAAGACAAGTTCATTTATTTATGAAGGCATGCTTTATAAATAAAGGTTCTCTGCAGTTTAGAAATTGGGTGAGCACATAATTGAATACTGATGATAATATTTACTTGCAGGGATCTGTGTCTTCATAAAATTTACCTCCAAGACAATTTAGAGGAAAAAAGTACAACTCCAATTATTGATCAGCATTATATGTTTAACAATCAAGCTTTTCAAAATTAGGCAGCACAGTTTTTTTGAATTTAACAATCACTCTTTCTAGTTCAGTGTTATGTGTCATATTTTGGATTCCCTTCAAGTTGGTGGGGTAATGATATGGTAACATTTTTGGAAAAACGTGTTTATTTTTGAAAAGTCAAGTGATTATCTATGGGATCTTTCAAATAAACTGACTTCTAAATTTTAGTATTGCCATCACAGCGCTTTAAAGTGCATTTTGATTTAATCAATCATAAAGATGTCTCATTTTTACCATTTTTTAGAATCTGTGAGCTGCTTGGTATATATGATGAAGGGAACTTTAGCTTTTCAAATGCTTGGACTTACTTGGTTATAATAAACAATATGTCACAATTGGTAAGTAAGTATTCATTTTTTCTTAATCATACTAAATAAGTGTCTGTAATTCTGAATTTTTTTAGGCAGAGTTTCTTAGAAGAAAGCTTGTTTCTTTTTGACCTTGAAATTTAATTTATAGGAAGACTTGAAAAACTTTAATATACATCTTTATACATATATAAAGATATAATAATATCTCTGTTAATTATTTGGTGACTTAATACCCTGACCTGTTGATCGTGTTTGTTCATTTATTTCTGTTGCTCATTGCATAGTTGTGAGGGTATGTCATAAATAAAAGCACAGTACTATGTAAACAAAACAAAATATATATATATACACATACCAAAAATATATGTAGACTGGGCATAGTCAGTAAAAGAAAATGGCAAATTGTTATCTGTCAGTATACAGTTTGAATAAAAATGGGAGAATAAAATTCTGATATCATATTTGGAACTAAAGGAAAATTGAGATTGCCAAGTTTTAAAAAATGGATAATGTTTTATTAATAGAAAATAGTATGCAATGCTCTAAAGATTACTGTTTGATCCTGTGAACTTAAAAATGTACATTTCATTTAAATCCTTTGGTTAATGCTTTCAGCAAAATAATAATTTAGATGCAATAGCATACATGTATGGTATTAGAGCTTTATAATAAAAATTAAATGTCTGTATATCTAAAGCTTTTCCACATGTTCATCTTCTTTGGAACCAGTTAATTCTGTTTCTGGGAAAGTATTCTAAAGAAATGGTCAGGCCAGGTGCAGTGGCTCACACTGTAATCCCAGCTACTCCGGAGGCTGAAATGAGAAAATCACTTGAGGTCTGGAGTTCAAGATCAGCCTGGGCAACATAGTCAAGACCTGTCTCTAAAAAAAATTTTTTTTAATTAGCTGTGTGTGGTGGTGTGCACCTGTAGTCCCAGCTACTCGGGAGGCTAAGGGAGGAGAATCACCTGAGCCCAGGAGTAGGAGGCTACAGTGAGCTATGCTCACGCCACTGCACTCCAGCCTGGGTGACAGTGAGACCTTGTCTCTTAAAAAAAAAAGATAAAAATCCTTATGAAACATATGGAAGTTAAATACTTTAAGTGGAAAACAAATTAGGCAACAAAATTTTCTATTTAGTTCATGACAGCTGTTAAAAAACCAGCTTAATGTGTAGAGAGGAATGGTTGGATGATAGGCCTGTAGATAAGTTTATCCTTTTTTTACTGCTTTCCTATTCTAAAAATATCTTAAATTAGTATTTTATATGATTTTAATGGGAAAAAGTGAACTTTTAGGAAAATATTTGTTGCTATTCATCACTACACTAGGTTACTACCACTAATTTCTAAAAATAGTTAATAAGTCTTGTTTATTTTAAAAAGTAAATTCAGCTGGAAGAGCATATTGTCCTCAGGAAAATATTATTTGGCTGATTATTTACATTTAGATTTCATGGTCACAATTTTATTGAAATCGTACTTTTATAATGTGTTGCCTTATAAGTAATATACATACACTGTTATGTAAGATAGACTAGGTAATATACTAAAGCCTTATAAAATTAGTAGTTATTTCTGTTTAAAAGCCATGAAAGATAGATATGTTTTTTTATTTTGGCTGAACAAGAGCCTCCTTTTCTTCCATTTCTGTCAGTCATTTGATTATTGTTCCCTTTATGGGGCCCAGGAAAGTGTACACTTAAAAACATTTTCAGGGAAGATGTTACACATCTCTTTTGAGAAATTTCAGATGATATATATTCATCTACAATAAACTACAAAATCTTGTTATTAATCTAAAAATAGAATTAATAAAGCCTAGAAAAATGTGCCTGAAACATTATTCTGTACCAGGTCTCTGGTATATAATATTTCTGTTACCATATTTAGTTATTCTTACTGAAGAAGTTTAAATGTTAATCTTGTTTCTAGTTTGCCATGTATTGTCTCCTGCTGTTTTATAAAGTTTTAAAAGAAGAACTGAGTCCAATCCAACCTGTTGGCAAATTTCTTTGTGTAAAGCTGGTGGTTTTTGTTTCTTTTTGGTAAGTGTTGCTTTCTCTTACATGTTCTTATTTTCTAAAGGGCAGTAAAAACTGCTGATTAAGGAAGATTTTAAAAACTAGTCTTAATGCAAAGATGGACTAAAATGTCTCTACTTACCTTTTTAAAAGTTCATCCCTTTAGCCCTTATAGGATTTTCATAAAGAAATAATCAGATGGTAACTTAACATTTATAAGAAGAAAATAATTTGAGACCACCTCAGTATCTCAGGACTAGAAGAATCATTAAAATAAATCATGGTCCTGTCATACAATGGAATACTATACGGTTTGGAAGAAAGCATGGTATAGAATATTTAATGATGTGCGGAAATGTTTATCAGTACATATTTTTTTTTTAAATAGAAGGCAAAAACTATACATGGTCTCGGTTCAGTAAAGAGGTAGGTAATAGGCATCCTAGAAACAAATACACAAATGTAACAAGATAGAAATACAAAAAGGGGAAAAGAAAAATCCTGAAATCCCACCACCCAGAATGATTAACATTTTGGTACATCTATGTCATATATAAAACTCCATAGAAATAGTTTCATACTAGAAAAACTTGTGGAATTCTGTAGTATATTCAGTATATTATGGATGGTTCCTTGTCAGTATAAAGAAGTATAATTTTGTTTGGGGGTTTTTGTGTTTTTTTTTGCTTCATGTTCTGTTGTATGAATATAACTTTTTAGCCCATCTATTGATATTTGGGTTGTTTCTAATTTTTTCACCATTACAAGCAACACTGAAGTGAATATTCTTATATATAGAACTATGAAACCTTGTCTATCTTATTATTTGCTGTTTAAATTTAACCTGGGGCCATATCCCTAGATTTGCTTGAAATGCTCAGCATGACTCCTCTCTGTCTCAGAGTCAGACCCCTTTTCTGAGTTTGTCTCTAACTGCAGTACTTCAAACAAGTCTGGTTTCAAGTGACTGTTTTAAAAACTAATTTGAATGATTTATACATGTGTAAACATTAGAGTATCTGCCCTTTATTTCATTTTCATTGCAAGTTGTACAGGTATTAGGCATTGTGTATGTATAGGAAGAACTCAAAATCTAATTGCTTGTGCATACTTTCAAAACAAAGATGTACAAACCAAGTATTGAAGTTTTGAGAATACATAATCAAAATTCATCTGATGGAACTATAGTAGAAGAATGAATCTTTATAGCAAGTTAATATATTTAATATAGATACAGTTTCTTCAGGAATATGGTGTGAAGGCAGGGTGGTGGTGGTCCACAGGTTGAGCTGGGGGTTAACTTTTTTAAATGGCATATTTTTAAAACTACTCATTTTATGCTTGATATAGATTTAGTGTTTACCTTTTCCTAACATATAGGCAAGCAGTAGTTATTGCTTTGTTGGTAAAAGTTGGCGTTATTTCTGAAAAGCATACATGGGAATGGCAAACTGTAGAAGCTGTGGCTACAGGACTCCAGGTAAGTAGTGCTATCTCTGAATTCAATAGAACTTTACTATTTTGTTAAGCATTTTTACTTATTATCTCCACTAAACCTGACAACATGCAGGATTTAGGATTACTATTATCCTCCCTTTACAGGTGAGAAAACAAGGGAACCCTAGAGAAACTGGCCATAATTACTGCTTTGTAGCAGAGCCAGGAATAAAATCTGGATTTTGTGATTCCTAGTCCATTTCTCCTCTTAGTCCTTGGGTGGTGGATTGAGAATGCAATGTACTTTGCTTTTTAAGAAATACTTCAAGTAGTTCAACATAGATTTAAATTTGGGCATTTTGTCTTTTTTTGAAGAGGTCAAAAATAATTATTTTAGAAAATGGAAAAATGAATATAACTTGAAAAGGAAAATAACAGCTGTCTAAACTTTAGGACTTTTGAAAAGTACCTGGAGAAAGATAGCACTCTACAAAATTAAATTCAAATCCAAAGATGGCTGATATTTTTGTTTTTATAGGACTTTATAATCTGTATTGAGATGTTCCTTGCTGCTATTGCTCATCACTACACTTTCTCATACAAACCATATGTCCAAGAAGCAGAAGAGGGCTCATGCTTTGATTCCTTTCTTGCTATGTGGGATGTGTCAGATATTAGAGATGATATTTCTGAACAAGTAAGGCATGTTGGTAAGTACTAGCCATTTAATTCATCTAAATAGATAGGTTATTGAATTTCTCCTACTAGGGCAATTTAGTAGCTATTTAAGATAAAAAAGACTGTTTAAAGTAGTATCATAGTACAGGCTTATCAAATTTGGGGGGTGAGATAGAGGGAAGTGGGGAGCTTATTTTTAGAATGGTAAGTTTATAATGGTGAAAATAACTTTTGACTAACATGAAAACCTTTATATTACTCTAAAGGACGGACAGTCAGGGGACATCCTAGGAAAAAATTATTTCCCGAGGATCAAGATCAAAATGAACATACAAGCTTGTTATCATCATCATCACAAGATGCAATTTCCATTGCCTCTTCTATGCCATCTTCACCCGTGGGTCACTACCAAGGGTTTGGACACACTGTGACTCCCCAGACGACACCTACTACAGCTAAGATATCTGATGAAATATTTAATGATACTACAGGAGAAAAAAAAGAAGCTTCAGATAAATCCGTGGACTCATGAATAGCGTGCAAAAGCAAACTGTGCTACTACCATATTATATTATTACCTGGTATCCCATGGCTCAGGATTTTGTGCGTGGGACAAACCACAAATTATGGAAAGTTTTAACACAAAAATAGGTGAAAACCAGGTACAATGACTGGGTTTATATATGTAAGTTTTGTATATCAAAAATAATCAGTCTAAATTTCCTAGGCTTAGACTTGATTTCTTAACATTAGAGTATCACATACTCAAATGGCAGAAAATGACTCCAACTAAATGATGCTGATGTTACACTGCTTTATCAAGAGGATGGACATTTAAAAAAAAATCAGTACCTCCTATCACTGCTGCATGAATATTATGCTCTGGAATTAACAGTAAGCATAATACAGAAATATGAATTAGTGGAACTTAATCATAATCATGTGCCATACAAATTACCTAACAATTATTTCTCTATTTCTCAGCTGGATGTCTTTCAATAAATAAGAATTTATCATTTATTTTCTGTAACTTTTTATGTCTCTCATTCTTTAAACATAAACCCAAACCCTTAATGTTTTAACAAAAACTTCTTGATAAGAGGCACAGCAAAAGAGAAGTCAAAAAAAAATTACTATTAATACTTT
>NW_012152507.1:2065846-2072943 GCF_000956105.1 Propithecus coquereli
AATTTAACCAAGGAGGTGAAAGATCTGTACCATGAAAACTATAAAACATTGGTGAAAGAAATTGAAGACACAAATAAATGGAAAGATATCCTATGCTCGTGGATCAGAAGAATATTGTTAAAATGTCTATACTATCCAAGCAATTTGCAGATTCCACGCAATCCCTATCAAAATCTCAATGGCATTCTTTACAGAAATAGAAAAAATAATCCTAAAATTCATATGGCATCATAAAAGACCCTGAAGAGCCAAAACAATTCTGAGGAAAAAAAAGAAACATCTCATGTCCTGATTTTAAATTATATTACAAAGGTAATATAATCAAAACAGTATGGTACTGGCATAAAAAGTCCAGTGGCACAGAACAGAGAGCCCAGAAATAAACCCGAACATACACAGTCGACTAATTTTTGACAAGGGCACCAAAAGGACATGATGGCAAAAGGATAGTCTCTTCAATGAGTGGTGCTGGGAAAACTGGATTTCCAAACACAAAAGAATGAAAGTGGACCCTCATCTTACACCTATACAAAAATCAGCTCAAAATGCACAGAAGTCCTAAATGTAAGACCAGAAATTATAAAACTCCTAGAAGAGAACATAGGAAAGTTCCTGGACATTGGCCTTGGCAATGATTTTTTGAATATCACACCAAATGCTCAGTTCACAAAAGCACAAATAAGTAAACAGGACTACAACAAACTAAAAAGCTTCTGTGCAGCAAAGGAAATAGCAAAATGAAGTGACAGCCTACGAACTGGGAAAAAATATTTGTAAACCATATTGATAACAGGTTAATATCCAAAATTTATAAAGAATTCATACAACTCAACAGGAGAAAAACAAAATAACCCTATTTTAAAAATGGGCAAAAGACCTAAATAGACATTTCTCCAAAGATAATATAAAAAGCCAACAGGTATATAAAAGGGTGCTCAACATTAATCATGAAGGAAATGCAAATGAAAACCACTATGAGATACTACCTTACACTAATTAAGATAGCTATTATCAAAAAAACAAAAGATAACAAGTGTTGATGAGAGTGTGGAGAAAAGGGAACTCCTGTGCACTATTGGTGGGAATGGGAATGTAGACTGTACAGCCATTATGGAAAACATTATGAAGGTTTCTGGAAGTTAAAACTACCATATGACACAGCAATATCCCTCTTCTGGGCATATACCCCAAGGAAGTGAAATCACCACCTCTGTAAAGATACCTGCACCTCCATGTTTATTGCAGCATTATTCACAATAACCAAGATACGGAGATAACTGAAGTGTCCCTCAGTAGGTGAATGGACTAAAAAAATGTGTATATGCACAATGGAATGGTATTCAGCCCTAAAAAGGGACAAGATCTTGCCATTTCCATAACATAGATGAGCCTAGGAGACATTATGCTAAGTAAGCCAGAGAGAAAAAAAAATATTGCATAATCTCACTTTCATGTGGAATCTCAAAGAAAAAATCAAATGTACAGAGATAGGTAGCAAAACAGTGGTAGGCAGGGAGAAAACGGGGAGGTGTAGGTCAGAGGATACAAGGTAGTGGATATAGTAGCATGAACAAGTGTAGAGATCTAATGTACACATAAGGAATATAGGTTATAAAATTGTACTGTATTTGGGATTCATGCTAAATGAGATTTTAGTTGTTCTTGCCACACAAAAAAATGGGTAACTGTGAGATAATGGATATGTTAACTTCGTGTTGTATACCTTAAATATAAGCATAAAATTTATTTTAAAAAATTAAAAAGTAAAGCTCAGTAGTATAATGATAATAGAGGTAACAAGAATATCTGGAGAAAAGATATATCTTCTTTTCTTCTTACTTACAAAGAGCACACAGCATATATAAGGCATGACAGTGATCTTCCTCAATAATCTCCCTATTTCAAAAGTCTGTAAAAAAAGTGGACCAATTATTGTATTTCTTATTATGCACACAAATCAAAACTTTGAAAAACAATGGTTTAGGATTAACTTTCTTGAATTTGCTTTGTTACCAGCTTTTTTTCTTTGCTAAAGTGCAGCCTCCTGAACATTTATTTATTCCCTAACTCCTTTACTCTCTTAATTACATTTAGTTCATAGCTTAAATTCTTACTCAAGTTTGCATTTGCAAAACATAAAATCTGAGGAGTGTTTCAGAAGAACACTGATTATTTAAAGGAAGGAAGCTTGGAATTTACAGGTAACTTTAACCTTCAGTCTTCAGTGGAAGCCTACTTTCACCGTTTCCCAGTTGTAAGTTTGGATTTAAGAAAAAAAGGCCAAGATGCCTAAAATGTTAAAGTTTTGCTTAACTTACTGTTGACACATGACAGTGAGGGTGAGACTTTTAAAATCCCCATTAAGTAAAATCCAGCAAAAAGAAGTTTCCTAATCTGGAAATGTTGTGTCCTTTTCAAGAAAGCAAGTCTGTAGCAGTATTTTTACAATAATGCCACTCTTTAATTTAGGATCGTTTAAATATGCTTTATTAATGTCAATTTTTTGAAATATCTGACCATTACAAGGAATTAAATTTGTATACACCCCCACTGATTAAGATAAGAATTTTGTATTGGATGCTCTAATTAAACAATTTTCATTGAAAAACTGTTCTTCATTGCTTTACTGTGATACTGACATTGCTTTTGTGGTGCTCAACGCTGAGTACAAGTTCCTCTCCCATTTCAACCTGGATGGGATTATCTAAAACCACTGCAGCTTGTTTCCAGTGGGAGGCTTCACTTGAAGTATCCAACCTAATATCTTCATCAAGGTACATATGATACCAAAATGGAATAGCAGTCACTTGTCCAGATTTACAAATTTGTACCTATGAAAATTAAGAAATTATGAAAATTTCATCAGAGTAAAGAGTAGACTCAGATAAGTCTTTTCTTTTTAGTCGATTTTAAATACAATTTATTTAAAAATACACTGAATCACCCAATATTAACCTATTTTATTCACTAATATTTACTCAAATCTATTTTTATATATTCAGAAAAGAAATAAGATTTCAGTCTTCAAAGAATGTGGCTAAAACTACGTCTTCAAAGTACTGCCTAATTTAAGATAATTATTCTGAACATGACAAAAGTAGTAATTTTGCATGTTGTCCTTACCTTTACTTCTCTGTTAAAGGTGTTCAAATATGGAGACATTAAATCTAGTCTTAAAAGTTCCACTGGCTTGCTTAAAGGTATACAGGGCAATGAGGATAAGTCCAAAAAGACACGTATAGGTACCTAGAGAAAGTATAAAATTTTCACTTTCACTTAATCTTTTTGTGGTCAGGGCTCAAAGTTTTTCACTTTTACATATTCCTTTTGTGGTCAAGGCTTCCTTAGTACTTGGCTCAGTATTCTTTTTACATCTCTTACCTCCTTTATATTCATTCCCATATCAACCTAAGGCTTTCATTAGAACTTCGCTACCCCAGGATAGAAGGAATGAAAAAAAAAAAAACCCAAGGTTTAGACAGGTTAGATAATTTGCTATGGTTTCAATTACCAATAGATCTTTTACTTGGATGAAAGCAGATTAAATTTTTACTTAAGCCACACAGCTCTAAAAATTTTAAGCCAAGGATCTGCTTATGAACTAATAAGTAAATATCACAACACTAATTATTGAATTGTTTGAGAAAACATGCCAAATTCAACCAAACAATAGTGGATTTCATTCAGAAAATAAGTTTATTTCTAGAAGGCCATGGTTCTCAACTTTGGCTGCAAATTAAAATCACCTGGAGAGCTTTTAAAAAGCCCAACTGTTCAGGCCACACCCCAGACCAATCTAGAGTTAGGATCCAGGTATCGTAGTTCTTAAAAGTCCCCCATGTTTCTTTCTAATGTACAAAGTTGAGAACCACTGCTATTAAGTGTTTTATCAATTTTAGTAGCAATGGAACCCTGCTACTAATAATTTTTAACCTCTTCTTCATTTGAAATAGAAAGGAAACTGGTTTAAAAACCACTTTCCTTTTTATAAAATATTAGAGTCCATCACAGTATAACAGAGGACACAGATACATCCACCTCTCCCAGGGTATCCTTGAAAGCATCCAACCTTTCTTCCCCATAAAATCTCACAGCAAGGCCACACCATTTCTAAGAGTCCTCATTATGCCCTTTATTCCTGTTTCTGTATCAGCCACCAGAAGCAGCCCTAGATTCCCCCATCACCACATTTCTCGTCACCTCCACCCTAATCCCCCCACAGCTGTACCCATACCTCACAGTCTGTCCCCACTTTTGTTTCTTAATCTAACCTACTGGCCACTTCTGTCATCTTTGCTAATTCCTTTCAGATAACCATTCTAGAGCTCGTAACTTTGTGAATTCTCTAGAGTTCTAAATAGTTTAAACTTCTCTATCTTCTGATAAGTGTATTCTCTTATTAAACCCTCCAAAAAACTGAGATTAACTGCCACGTGAGTTGTATATAACTCAGTTTTGAGCCCAGGGCCTCATGAAGCATTATGTAACTCACACATCTCCTTCACCTTTGGAACTGTGAGAACTATTAATATATTAATATTAATCTTACTTAACCTCAATGTTACTGTCACTAACAAATCTTTCTTAGCTATGTGCAGATAAAACAGCATTGCCTCGAAACTCTGTTAGCTTTATTAACACTGAATGTTTTGTTGTCACTTATACCATTGTAACTGCCAGACTCCTCAAGCTAAATGATACTTCAGAACTATCTGTGCCTTTGGCAATGAACAAAATATGTTGCAACTCAACATATAAACAATAATATGAAAAAATACAGACCATGGAATATAAGCTGTTAAGGAAGGAAGAGAGGATATGAGATGAAAGTACAGTGAAAAGATGGCAGGACCAATATATTGTATTAATAGATTCTGGTAGAATCAAAGAATTGTTGATGTCAAAATCAAGAGTGAATAAGGTAGAAAGATAGGAGATCATGGTGTTTTGGGACCCTACAAAGAAATGTTTTTCAAGTTGTATATAACTCACAGAAAATAATAAAAAATAACAAATTTTTCATTAAATTAGAAAGGATTGTTTTGTTTTTGAAGTTTTCATTCTATTTTCATAATAAAACACCATGGCCCCAAGGAAAAAATTTTTTTTCTAGTGTGGCAATGTGTTAAACAAACTCTAAAACCTCAATTAACTAGCCCTGAGAAAAGTTCCTCAAGTAATTTATTTATTTATGGAAGACATAAATATGCATATTTAAGAGCTTACTATCTATAGCCTTTGGATAAAATTTTAGGTATTACTTCTTTCATTCTATACTCAACACCTCACTTCCCAAAATTCTGCTTTGGTTCACATGACAGACCCCACCCACTTCTCACCTGTCTCTGACCCCAAACCTCTTCCTTAGACATTCCATCCACTCCCACTATTTTAACTCACAAGTTTGTATTCTGCTGCTAGTGTTTGTGCCAGTTTCGCCCTCATTTCTAAATCTGGACTGCTTGTTTCCTAAACAGAGACTAATCCATTTTCCTTGAGCTCCATTTTTCTAGGCTCCTACATTCCTGCTCCATGCAGTGATTGCCTGGCCTCTGGACGTCAGCTGTACACACCTGTTGGCTGCCAGCCTGAGGTGTCAACATAAGGGTTTAAGTTTAGAACACAGATCTTCTCCATGCTTCTTTATCACACAAGGAGTATGCTTTTTCATAAGACTAAAACCTAGTATCCTACTTTTCATTTATAAGAGTGATTCAGAGGAGTATCTATAACTTTTGTCAGTAGTCATAACAACATTCCTTGGTTATTCTAACCCCTATATTGATTTTTACCTATGATAAGTTACTTTGCTCTAGGAAACTGATTACCATTCTAATTCTGCTAAACAGTGACTAAATAAAACCAAAGAGAGAGAGAACATAAACTACGGATAACAGCATCCTAGTTGAACATCTTTTCATCTTAGATGCTTACCTGAAACTGGTTAATAAAAGGTGCTATATTTAATCCAAGAGTACGTTCTATTCCTTGAACAGCACTCTCTTCTACCAGTGTCTGTGATTCCACAAGCAACCCAAACATCAGCACATACTGAGGAAAGATCTTGCCTCCAGACTGTAGTAAACACCTAAAGAAGAAATAATATTTTTAAAAGCTTTTTGTTTCCCTACATTTTATAAATATCAATACATAAAAATCATGATGAATTAATTAAGAGCTACAGATTACAAACAGTCTAATGGACTTTCTGTTATTACTGGCTGGTAGTTCAGAATGGTAGGCCACTGGAAATAATTTCCCAACAAGTCAAACAAAGTGACTGATGATCAATGAAAGAGAAAAATAATTAGTTGGCTAGATGGACATTAATTCTTTAGATTGAGATAAGAGTGATCAATGGATCCCAAACCTAGTAGGGAAAGTTTGACTAGTAAAATGACATATACACAGTCTCAAAGCATCACCGCCACAAGTGTTTATTCATCACAAAGGGGAAAATAGTAACTTATTTGGAGAAATCTGGTGGATACAACTTAAACCATGTAATCTAAATTAACCTAAAAAATAATGGGATAAGGCAACACCAGGTGCCTCTAAATGTGATAAAACTTCTGTGGTATTTATTCTGTAAAATGGATAATCTGAATCTAATCATAAAACCATGAGGAACAATCTACAAAAATGGCCCACACTCTTTAAAACTGTTAACGTCATGACAGATTGTCAGAATAACGGAGTTGAAAGAGACATGAAAACTAATGTAATACAGGATTCTACATTGGATTCTGGACCAGGAACAAAAAAGCTATAAAGAATATATTCTTGTGACAACTGGTGAAATCTGGGTAAGATTTGTAGATTAGATAACAGTATTGTCTCCATGTAAATTTCCTGATTTTGATAACTGTACAGTGGTTACATAAATGAATGTCCTACTCTTAGAAAATACATACCAAAGTATTAGGGGTAAGGGATATAATATCTGTAACTTATTCTAAATGTTTACAGGGAAAGAATAATATATACCAAATGTGGCAAAATATTAATAATTTGTGAATCTGGGTGTCAAATATATGGTAAATTCTTTGTACTATTCTTTAAATTCTCCATAAGATTGAAATTGTTTCCAAATAAAA
>NW_012152507.1:2074778-2076834 GCF_000956105.1 Propithecus coquereli
GCTGCTTAAGTAACAACCCTTCACTACCTGAATGGCCACAAGAGGATATCACTATGAAATCAGCAAGCTGAAAAAGCACACAGGTTAAAAGGCCAATCTTCTAACCACGAATTCTATGGGAGAGAGGGAAGACAATACCATGCAAACCATTTAGGTAGTCTTAGGATTTTTTTCTGTTTATAACACTTCTGACACAAAGAAGGGGAGATTCCCACACCAACCAATTCTCGGACACCAGCTGGGTGTCCTACAGTTCAAATCAATTCTGACACTATCCATTGGAAATTAGCATCAGACCTCACAAGTTAAGGGCTTAGTCCCACATGACTGTCCCCACTTCAGATGCCAACTGTTAAGTCCTGGGCTTCCAGTACTTCTGGCCAGCCACCTGTAAATCAAAGGGTTCCCATGACCCCCTCCTTCAGGTTCCGTAATTTACTAGCATGGCTCACAGAACTCAGAAAAACTTTACTTACATTTACTGACTTATTACAAAGGACGTAACTCAGGAATAGCCAAATAGAAAACATACATAGGGCAAGTGTGATATTATGATATAGATAGATCTTCATCCTGTTTCCTGGCCTGGAGCTCTTAAACATAAAACAAGCTCCAACGAATTTAGGAAGACTAAAATCATACAAAGTATCTTTTCAAATCACAATGGAATGGAAACTAAAAATCTATAGCAGAAGGAAAACAGGAAAATCCACAAATACATGGACATTTAAAAACTCACTCTTAAGCAACTAATGAGTCAAAGAAGAAATCACAAGGGAATTTAGAAAATGTCTGGAGATAAATGAAAATGGAAACACAATGTACCAAAACTTAGAGGATACAGTGGAAAAAATATTAAGAGGAAATTTTATAGCAGTAAACACATTTAAGAAGAAGAAAGATTTCAAATCATCAACCTAATTTTATACCTTAAAGAACTAGGGAAAAAACTAAACCAATTAATTAGCAAAAGAAACAAAACAATACAGATTAAAGCAGAGATAAATGAAATAGAGAAAAAAAAAAAACAACAATACCAAGAGTTGGTTTTTTTAAAAATGTCAAACAAATCGACAAACCCTTAGCTAGACTAAGAAAAGAGAATATTCGACTAAAATTAGACATGAAAATTATAACTGATGCTACAAAACTAAAAACAATTATAAGAGAATACCATTCACAATTATGCACCAACAAATTGAATGACCCAGAAGAAATGGATAAATTACTAGAAACATACAACCTTAGACTGAATCAAGAAAAAATTAAAAATCTTAACAGATCTATAACTAGTAAGAAGACTGAAGCAGTAATCAAAAACCTCAACAAAAAAAATTAAAAATTTAAAAAAGTTTAAAAAAAACCTCCCAAAGAAGAAATGCCCAGAACCAAGATGGTGGAGAATTTTATTAAACATTTATAGAATAACTAACATTAATCCTCCTTGAACTCTTCAAAAGAATTGAAGAGTAGGGAACACTTCCAAATTCATTCTATGAGGCCAGCATTACCCTGATACCAAAACCAAAGACATAAGAAAACTACAGATCAATATCCCTGATGAATATTGATGGAAAAATCCCCAACAAAATATGGTACAAGCAAACCAAATTCAACAGCCCATTAAAAAGATCACACACTATGACATGTTGGACTTATACATACCTGGAATACAAGGATGTTTCAACATAGGAAAATCAATCAATGTAATACACCACATAAACAGAAGGAAGATAGAAAACCACATGATCATCTCAATTGACGCAAAAAAAGCATCTGACAGAAATCAACACACTTTCATGATAAAAACACTCAACAAACTAGGAAAAGAAGGAAACTACCTCAACATAATAAAAGCCACATACGAAAAGCCCACAACATCATATTAACTACTATTAGAGACTGAAATCTTTTCTCCTAAGGAAGACCCTGGGCTCACTAAATTTTTTAGTATCCTCCTACTGAATTCAAGAACTAAGTTGGACGATGCCTTCTTAAAAGAAGAAATACTAAGATATCCACTCTCACCGTTTCTATTCAACATAGTACTGGAAGT
>NW_012152507.1:2076884-2077855 GCF_000956105.1 Propithecus coquereli
AAAAAAAAAAAAAGCAGTCCAAATACTCTAGAAAAGAGAGTGAGTCAAGGGTTAACAAAACCCTTTGTCCTCCTACAACTGACCTTAGGTAAGGTCTCTTTTCCTAGAAATCTGATAAAGATGAAATGTCAGCTGTGTTTATCAACGACACTGCTTATGGTAAAAAATGTCTCTTACTAGGTAGACTGTATTTGGACTGAGAGAACTGTGAAGAAACAGTAAAGGCCTGATGGGAAGCCATACCATCTGTGGGCTTCCCTGAGTGTGGGGTAACTTGTAAGCAGGTGTTCCTGTTGCTGGAACTTGGAAGTTCTGCCCATGAGAGTATTAGTTGCTATTAAATGAAGCTAAGGGCTCTTAAGCCAAGGCAGCTCTCATGCCTACCTACCTAGTCTTGTTTCCTCATACCTGGTATGTATGAGGTCTGTAGGAGGTGTGAAAGGGGTGGGTGGGTTACCAATTGACATCAAATGAAGCAGAAGTGAAGGATATTTAAGGTACTTTAAACCAAGTATTATTTTCATTTGCCACATTTATAATCAAAGGTCAAATCCCTCATTTTTACTGAATATTCTAAACTTGTTTCTACTTAAACTTCCAGAACAGGATACTAGACAGGTGGAGTTTGTATAATCATATGGATCTTCTTCACAAGTTTTTACTCCTAAATATGTAGAGTAAGGATCTATTCATAAAATACAGAACTTAACATTTCACCAACACATTTGTGCATATCTGAAAAGGTAATTCATATAAATTTCTAAAATTCCATGCTATGTAGTTTTCCTAAATAGATCATTATTAAAACCTAGACAAACTATAAAACACCCCATTCCTCAAAACCACTTTGACACTTCTGCTCTTGAATTATAATAGCTTTTAATTAATCCTTCAGACTTTTACTAAACTGATTATTTCAATTTCTTAACCATTTAAAGATACCTAAAGCCAGAATGACAATTAAATTATAC
>NW_012152507.1:2083515-2085832 GCF_000956105.1 Propithecus coquereli
AAAAAAAAAAAACTGACCCATGTCTTGGAACCCTTCAGTCCAGGGCAAACCGTGAAGGCTGGTCACCCTAATGCCACATACAACCTAGAGATTTGGATTATTGTTCATTTCATTAATTTGAAATAGCAGCAGGATATAGAGAAAAATCAGAAAGACCTGAGTTAGAATCCCTGTTGCTGCATTCACATGATGAATAATTTGGAGGAAATTACTTAATGTGAGCAACAATTTCCTCACCTGTATAGCGCAAGGATAATTGTAATTCTATGGCAACAAGTCATAAGAGCTCCCTAAGAACATGTGTAAAAGCACCTAGCACACTATACATTCCCAACAAATCTTAGGGTTTTTTAAATATTAAAAGTGAATAATTTCGAGAGGAAATTCTAATTACCCTTAAATCATTTTCTTTATATATAGTAAGTGAAATCTCATGCAGACTCGTAAAATAAGACTATTCTATGTATATTTTAAACAATACATGAAATTTTATGCTAGAAAATAGTAACTGAGCTTTTTTTTCACCTGAAGATTGTTGAAATCCACTGTCATAATTTCAAAGCACTCTGTCAAAGCCAAATATCCTCCAGGAACTCGACTCATTTTTTCAGTTGTATAAGGTTCCATTGTTTCTTCAGTATCCACAGAAGAATAAGCTGGACTCTGAAATTTCACATTTGTTGGCAAATGGATACCAGCAATATCCTTACTACCCACTCTGGTGAGGGAGGATATAAAAGGAGGAGAGGAGGAAGATGGGTTTTTTTTAGAATCAAGTAACATACCTAATATTGAATCCAGAAAAAATACATATAAATGAAACAAAACCTCATGAGCAAAGGTTGCTTAAACACAGCTACATACACACATACATAACCACTAAGTATAAAAGAGCTTCCGCTCATTAAAAGCTACCTATAAGAAAGTATTAATAAAAAGGCAAGCCTCTGAAGGGGAGAAGATACATTTAATTCAACAAAAGGCTCATGTCCAAAATATATTTTAAAAATTCCTGCGGGGCGGCGGGGGGGCCAAGGGCAACATACGGAACCTAAACATCTGTACCCCCATAATATGCTGAAATTATAAAAAAAAAAAAAAATTCCTGCAAATTTATAAAAGACAAACAAAAATGGGCAAAAGACAGACACTTCACAAAAGGGCATATCCAAATGGCCAATAAGCATATGAAATGCTGCTCAGCTTCAGTAGTCACCAGGGAAATGGAGTTAAAACCACAAGGCATACTACACATCCAACAGAATAAGAGAAATGAAACAGTCAACACCAAGTGCTGGTGAGGATACAATCTCATACACTATTGGTAGGAGTCTAAAATTATAATAGTAAGACCATTTTGGAAGACTACTTTGTAGTATTAATACTAACTCAAGATGAACATCCCTATTACAGATTCCCTCAATATAGGAATCTCACAGTGTTTGGTATTTCCACTTCTGGGAATACAGCCAACAGAAATTCATGCATACTATCACCAAAAAATGTTTAAGAATGTTTACAGCTGCACTATTTCCAATAGCAAAAAAACTGATATAACCTAAGTGTCCATCAACAGTAAATTAGACAAATGTATTGTGGTATATTCATACAGTGGAATATTATTCAGTAATGAGAATGAACAAAATACATGCAAAATGCATGTGTTGGACAAAAGAAGCTAGCCACCAAAAAAAAAATGACACTGTATGATTCTATTTGTATGAAATTCAAATGGGCAACACTAAACTATGGTGTTATATTCAGGATAGTGGCTACTTTTGGGGGAGTGGGATGCTGGTAACTGGAAGGGGTTTCTTCCTGGGCACTTTCTAAGGTGGTAGTAATGCTCTGGTCCTTAACCTGAGCACTGGTTACACAGGTGTATCGACTTCATAAAAATTCATCAAATCATACATTTATGGTTTACTTTCTATAAAAACGTTTGAAGTCAATAAAAGGAAAATGCTCAACCTCATCTCACCTTACCTCAGTGGTATTTATTTTTTAGTCTATTTCCCTTTATAAAGTTCCAGAAGTTCAAACTACTTCTAGAGATTATTATACTTACAAAAGATGAATCGTCAAATGGAATTAATGATTTTAATAACGCTTAACTGAAAGTCACAAGTTACAGAAACAAAAAATATATGACAAATAAGTTCCTTTTAATTTATTACAAAACACATGAATGTAAACATTGTCAAAACTTCAATCAATACAGCAAAAAGTAAAAGTCTACCTTCACAATACTCCTTGCCCTCATTCCTTCACTGTTAAGTTTGATGTATCTTTCTGTACCTTTTTATGTGTTTAATAA
>NW_012152507.1:2085882-2087551 GCF_000956105.1 Propithecus coquereli
AGAGAAATCAAAGTTGAAGAAATGATTTAATGATAGGTATTTCTGAGTACTATGCAGCAGAGTTATGTTTTAGTCTCTCTTCTTAACTACATATGTTATTTAAAACTACTTTTGAAAAAGAAAAATAAAATTCTGAAAGATTTAACCAACCCCCCCTTGACTGAAAACTTCATATCCAAACTAATTTTTTTTTTTTTTGCCACTGACTCAAATGCTTAGAGGATTAAAGCTTCAAGTTTAAAAAAAAATTAGACAAGACCTACCTGCAAGGTCCTGTACCGGGTAGACAGCCTGTTCCCAACATGTTTCCTCACTAGGACTTGTGGATAAACTGTGTTCATCATCAAGCTGGAGCACAAACCAAACCACAATAGCATCTAGCATGCCCTCTTTAGTAACAGGGATGCTAAATTTATCAGGTTTTTTAGATGCAAGACTTTTCAATTCCTGAGAAAAATACAAAAGGAATGAGAGGATTTTATACATTTAATATGTACATGCCTCAAGATCGTACCATTTTCCATCTCTGAAGTTCTTAGTCCTACCCAACTCCCTTAGGGAATCAGTATCTTGGCACATCTATACCATCTAGGTACACTGGATGGGAGGGAAGCTCTAACCTATCATATTGGAATATCATGCAATTATTATTTTTAAAAATGAGGCAGATAACATATTACTGATATGGAAAGAAGTCCATGATATATTGTAAAATGAAAAAGGCAACTGGCAAAGCAACAGGGATTGTTTTGTTTAAAAAGAGTGTGTGTGTGTGTGTGTGTGTATGCGCGTGCATGTGTGTGTGTGTGTGTGTGTCTTGTCTGTAGAAGAACAGAAAAGCAAGTCTGAAAAGATGAACTTCAAACTAGGGAAAGAAGGGGTGTGATTTTTAAAGGTAAGAAAAATACTAAGACTTTGTCTTTTCTATTCTTCCGTACTGCTTGTAAGTGTTAAACAGGCAGACATTACCCTCAAAATTAAAACCTTTGTAAGGCTTGTGTATGGCAAAAACAACTGAAATAAAAAAAGGCCTAAAGTAAGAAAAAGATAGCTTTGGGGTAATTAGCAGCTACAACCATGTTTTAAACTATTGAAATGTTGTATCAGATAAGGAATGCTCTTGAAGCTCAGAGAGACAGCTCAGTCTCAGTACACAATGCATAATTGTTAAATTAGTTGCAGACCACCTCAAGAACAACCTAGTGACAATTAACAGAGGAAAACTTCTATTAAATTATAAAAATCTTAGGATAAAATGAGCCTCACAAAGTCTTATCCCCAGACAAGTTTCACTTATAACACTTACATACTTCAACATTTAATCTTACTTAAAGATCTTCAGAGAAGGATTCTATGTAACATTTCCCAATTTCTTTGGGCACTTTCTTTATATGGCACATCCTCTCACCACCTACCAACACACACATATATACACAAGGATGTTCAACTTGTCCTGCTCTCCCTAGGGCTGTCTTGGTTTTAAAACTGACCCATGGCCGGGCACCGTGGCTCACGCCTGTAATCCTAGCACTCTGGGAGGCCGAGGCGGGCGGATTGTTTGAGCTCAGGAGCTGGAGATCAGCCTGAGCAAGAGCGAGACCCCGTCTCTACCAAAAATAGAAAGAAATTAATTGGACAACTAAAAATATATAGAAAAAATTAGCCAGGC
>NW_012152507.1:2087601-2090070 GCF_000956105.1 Propithecus coquereli
TTTTTCCTGGTTTTGTCAAATATTTATCTTCAATGGATAAATATTGTTATCCACTGTTCCTATACTACCTCTGTTCCTATATAATAAAATTTAAATTCTGTAACATTCATTTTTCCTAAATCTGGGTAACCAAATGTTACATCCTACCTTCTTCTCAGATTTGAGCAGCAACTAAAGGACTTTGTAACTTAACTGAATTTGCTTTCCAATATTAAATATTAAGGCCAAGTTTACCTCAAGCAACCTACACTGAAAAAGAAATACTTTTAGGGAGAGAACTATATTATAAAATAAAGATTTTAAGACCCAAGAGGACTAGGATTTATTCCTAAGAAGCAGTTTGCTCTCCCAATAGGCTATCAAATGTGTACTATACGTTTCTTAGAGGTGTTTCTTATATGTTTCTTACACATAAAGATGAAATTTAACTTTTCCTTTTTTTCCCGGAATGTTTTATCTGTTTTTATAGAGCCCCAGAGCCCCACCTAATTCCCTATATTATATATAAGCAGTCCAATCCCAAAGCAGGTTCTCTTCTTCACACTTAAGTATAGAGATTCCTTTAGGGGGAAAAAATCGATAATAGCATGCATACAAAGAGAAAGGAATGAAGAAGTCACAGATCCTGAAAAGCAATGCTTGAAGAACATACAATGATCTTGACTCGTTTTTATGGTTATGTGACTAAAGAACTAAAGGAGTTGACATGAAATTTGACCTCAAAAAAACCCCAAAGTTATCTTCTGTTTTACCTGGATATTGCGGCTTTTTCCATTATTTCCTGCTGAATGAGCCCAGATGGCTCAATAACATCCAATATAATTATGCTCCATAACTTGTCGGATTTTGGCCTTTGCAACACAGCAGATTCATCCTCCACATGTCTCAGCCAAAACTCAAGTGTTTCTTTAGGAAAGTGATTGGCTTCAGATATGAGGTCCAGAGCAATACGATGCTGGTCTTTTTCTACTGAACTATATGGTTTAACCTGCCCAAGTGTGCCAGCAATGATAGGCAGAATAGAGAAGCCTTCAGACACATCTAACACGTAGAAAGGTTCGGGGGTGCTCTGTGCGGTATTATTCTGACCTGTACCAGAGCCCATCTCATTATTCTGACAGTGCGTATCCATGGCCTGACACAGTTTCTCTGGGGTCAGTGAAGACAAAACTTTCCTCATTGCCATTTTAAAGCCTTCATGATATGGGATGTTATTAAGCAAAGCAATTTCCGTAGACTCCAATACACAGGTCTGCTCTATAGCATCTGGTTTACTGGTCTGAAGATTAGCCAGGGCACTACAGAGTTCAGCCTCATTTCCTAATGATAGCAAGTCTTTATTCTTGGTAAAACTTTTTCCAACATCCATTTCACATTCCAAACCCAAGACACTAATACTCTGGATTCTTAAGTAACAGTCTTGACAAGACACTTCCATCATCACATGGTCTCCAGGCTTTATCCAGTAGTCTTCGTTAAACAACAAGAAAGGAAAAAATTATAACTGATTAACATGGAGTACTTGTAAGCCTGAAGATCACACAAACATCTCCATCTTTCCATCTAATCCCCCATTCTTTAAATCACTACGGGAAGGATCACATCTATTCATTTAATATACAAAAAGCTAGGAAAATCCAATCAGCTTTACTTAGGGAAAAACTGAAGTTTAAAGATTCAATTAACTCACAGCATAATGGAGACATCTGAGAGCTCCATTACCGAACCTGAAGTCTATCAATATTATAGTGTTTTTATTTCATTCACTAGGTACCACCACCACGTCCCCAAATTTGGGGGTGAGTGGAGGGCTCCAGGGAACTCTATCATCTTTGGTAATGAAGCTAACATTAACAAAGATGAAATTCAGGGATCAATACCAAACCTCACTTTAGCTTGAAGGGACATTCTTTTCTCTAAGATAAATTTCCAAAAGAACAAGGAAGCATTAAACAGACTCATACCAGTAATATTTCTTAACTGTAAGTATTCAGACACTTGCATGTTTAGAAATTTGAAAGTATAAGGAAGGGCGAGAACCAGTTGAAAATGTAAGTTGTTATTCTTGTGTTTAAACACGTAAAATGTCCTTTCCCAAAGAAGGATTAAAAAACAAAAGACCATCTGTCTAAGTTACTACAGGCATAAGAGAATTAGAACAAATACAAATTTAAAAATGCCATTTACTAAGTACCAGTCACTGTGGCAGGCATTTTATACCCATTACCTCTAGTAATCCCTGTAACAGTACTCTGCAAGACAGACAGTATCATCCTGTTTTTATATACGACACAACAAAAGCCCTGAGAAATAACCGGCAAGGATGGCCAGGAGGGAGTCAGTAACAGAGCCAAGATCTGAATCCAAATCTACCTGACTGACCCCAAAAATATCTTAATAGCCACAACACCATACTGATTTCCATGACTTTATGACTTGGCCAAATTAGATTCTTTTTTTTTTTTTTTT
>NW_012152507.1:2090120-2093969 GCF_000956105.1 Propithecus coquereli
AAATATTAATACACATTAATGAATTATTAATCACAAAGGAAAAAATTAAAAATTTTCAGTAGAGAAACCTGGCAGACACAACCTTAACCAAGTTAATGAGGTTAATGTCATCAGTTAAGAAAACAAATAAATCTTATGTGCCTTCTGATATAATGCAACAAGAACATATTACTTCTGTGGTACTCCTGCCAAAAATGAGTAACACAAATCTACTCATGAACAAACTTCAGACAAATTCAAATGAAAGGGCATTCTACAAAATATCTGGCCTGGTCTTCAAAACTATCAATGTCATAACAGACAACCAAAAGCGGAAGTAAGTACTCCATATTAATTAACTAAAGAGACCTGACATATGAATGCAATTCATGATCCTGCATTTGAATCCAGACTGGTAAAAAAGAAAAACCCGCTTCAGAAAGGACAGCACTGGATCAACCGAGAAAAGCTAAATATGAGTGTGTATTAAACAGTATTGTAACAATGTTAATTCCCTGATTCTCATCATTGTACTATAGTTATATAAGAGAATGTTTTTGTTCTTAGAAAATAAACAATGAAGTATTTAGTAGTAAAAGGATTTGATGCCTCTAACCAATTTTTAAAAAAGAAAAAAAATAATAAAATATATATTGAGATAGAGAAAAAGAGGGAATGAGTGAGAAGATCGCTTGAGCCCAGGAGTTTGAGGTTGCTGTGAGCTAGGATGACGCCACGGCACTCTAGCCCGGGCAACACAGTGAGACTCTGTCTCAAAAAAAAAGAATTTGACATTGTTATGAATATCTGTCTTAAACTATCCTATATCCATATCTTTACAAAGTAAGAGTTTTAGCATTTTTGTTTAGACTAGAAACTAGGAATGTATTTTGATTTTTAAAAAATAAAATAGTGAATTATAAACACTAAAATGAGTGTATATTGTAATACCTTTCAGGAATGTGTTTTGGAATTTCTATGTCAAAGGACTTCATGTGTAAGAGTCTGATCCCTCCTTCCATCTTATTTGCTGCCACTACATCACAGGCGAGTTCATACATGGTCTTGGATAACTCACAGGCATACACAGAATGTGCTCCAGCTTTTTTAGCAAACATGCTACAAGAGAAAAAAGTGTTCCATCAAGAAAGAAATAATCCACTGTATTTATTTTATTTTAATGGAATTATGATGTTCTTGAGCCCAGGAGTTTGAGGTTGCTGTGAGCTAGGCTAACGCCACGGCACTCACTCTAGCCCGGGCAACAGAGTAAGACTCTGCCTCAAAAAAAAAAAAAAAAAAACCCATACCAAGCTAGTTAACTCTACACTCCCTTTTGATAATTTGCCAAAATTCCAAGCAGTGAGGGCTGTGAGACTGAAAGTACCTCCCTTTCTTAACCCTACTCTAGAATTCCATAGTTAGTCCCTCCACAAAGTAACCTCAATTCCTTCCTGGAGTATCTTTTTCCTGTACACCTTATTTGGGCATACAAACATACACTGCACTGTTATTAAATGTTTTTTGCATGGATTTCTTTCCAACCACACGGCATCTACACGTTGACAATGGGAAATACATTTCATATTGCTTAGCAAATCAAATTTAAGTATTTTTACGCTGCTTACCTTTGGCTGCAAAAGTAAATGCTCCCATGCATGAATCAAACTCTCCACAATTCCTTCTCCAAATAAACCTGCATCGACAGTTTCTGTTACAACTAGGGACACTCTATAGAATGATTTTTTAAAGATATATGTAAGTAAAATATCATGCTATTATATAAAGATGTCAAGAAGAGAGAGTAGTATATTATAGAAACAGTCCATATGTAAAATTTTCTAATATATTTCATTTTTAACATCTGCCCCTGAGTCTTGAGGAACTTGACTCCAACGTTCCTCAGGCTCCTCTTGTTCTCCACTCGCTCCTTTCCCTTGATTTGGTAGGGTGGGAGGGGAGCGAGACAACCTTCACCGGCTCTGTTGCCTCCTCAGACTATTCTTTCATTGCCTAAATCCGTAAGAGTGGTTCATGCCCATTACCTTTATCACTCCCCCTTCTTAATGCTAAGTAACTGGATTTCTATTATCTCATACTCTATAAATATATTCTCTATCATCAAGGACTCCCTGCTTATCAAAATGAATCCTCTTTCTCAGTTGTCATTTTTCTTGGTCTACAAATAAAATTTTATGCAGGTGAAAGCCCTCCCTCTCAAATCCAATCTGTCCCTTCTATGATACTACGTCATTCATGTCTGCCTCCTAAACCTCGACTGTGCCTCTCTTGTCACTTATCTAGCTTTACCCACTACCTGTGAGTTTTCACAAAATCCTAGCCCAGAGCTCTGCTCTTCTGTCCATTCTTTCTTTCTAGAAAATTTTCTCAAAGATACACCAAAATAATTTCTCCCTTCTCTGAACTCCTTTAGCACTTATTGCCAGTATCATTCATTTGTGTAGTTAGAAGAAAAGTTTCATAAATATTCTTTATCTTCCTATCTAGACTGTAGATCCCTTGAGGTCAAGAACAACTTTGATATCCCCCACAGTGCCTAAACTCAATATTACATATACAGAAAATACTCAATATTTATGACTGCATACATTTAGAATGTAGAGGGTGTTTCAAATCATCTAGTACAATATCTTGAAGTCTAGGTATTTGCTTAAGGTCAAAATGAATAGAGTATGAACTGGAATCCATATCTCCTGATTCAAAGCCAGCAGATCTTTCTACAACATTACCTGAGAGAAAAATGCAGATCATATTAAGGTAACTTTGATTCATGCTACGGACTAACTTGTATCTGCCCACCTTCGTTCCCCCAAACTCATGTTGGAGCTCCAATACCCAAAGGGACTATATTTGGAGATAAGATACTTTTAGAAGATAAACAGGGTCAATGAGATCATCAGGGCGGGGCCCTAATCTAATAGGACTGGTGTCCTTATAAAAGAGAAAGTGATACTGGAGATCATTCTCTTTCTACACACACAGAGGCAAAGGTCATATGAAGACACAACAAGGCAGCCATTTGCAAGCCAGAAAGAGAACTCTCACAGAAAATCAAATTTGCTGGTAACTTGATCATGGACTTCCAGCTTCCAGAACTGTGAGAAAATAAATGTCCATTGTTTAAACCACAGTCTGTGGTATGCTGACAAGTGGACTAAGGCAATTCAGAAAAGTGTTTTTTTCCTATAAAATGGGGATAATATTTGCCTTAACAATCTAATAGGACTTCCTTCATGAGAACAAATGTAGAGACCATTAAAAAGTATCAGCACTGGCAAACATAAATATTATTATATACAGAAGAAGACTTTTTAAAGTCATAGTTCAAATAACAGTAAGAGTACAAAAAGTTCTCTTTCAATATAAACTGAATTTAAGTAAGATGAGAAGATCAACCCAAGAGAGGTAGTAAAGTAAATGCTATATAAAGAAAACTCTTTCTCTAAAATGATAGTGTTGGACCAGATGATTTTTAAATCCCTTCTAGCTCTAAAATTCCATCACCCTTGTGATATGAACCACGGTAAGATGACAAACTAAAAAGCCAAGACTTAAACGATTATATTCAAATAATTTATAGGGCTCAGTCGAAAATACATTGACAGCTGACACTTCCAAAGCTTTCATTTTAAACAAGGATATTAACACAAAAGGTGATAAATCCATTAAGTCTAATCTCTTCACGTCTTGTTTTTATGTAGCTATTGACCACACAAGATGTATTATCCATTTTTACAAACTAGAACAATGAAATTAACATAGGTTAAATAACTTGCTAAAGGTCAAGTTTATTTATTATATTCCTTGCCACAAATTTTCTCAAGATATTTAAATATTTTTAATAAAGAA
>NW_012152507.1:2097835-2099118 GCF_000956105.1 Propithecus coquereli
GTGGTGCATGCCTGTAGTCCCAAGCTACTCGGGAGGCTGAGGCAGGAGGATGGCTTGAGCCCAGGAGTTTGAGGTTGCTGTGAGCTAGGTGATGCCACGGCACTCACTCTAGCCAGGGCAACAGAGCCAGATTCTGTCTCAAAAAAAAAAAAGAAAAAACTGCCAAGATACTATGTATTATATCTGCTATTTCTACATTCTTTTCTGTTCTCCTTACGTCCTAGCCAATCCCTCCTTATGCCTATTCCCACTAGAGTTAATAATTCTCTATATTAAACTTTCCCTGTTCAAATTACTATATGATTTATCACTGATCCACAATGATATAGAATAACTCTTAACAAGTAATACTGAAATTACTACAAACCTGAAGAGGTGCTCCCCCATACTATTGCAAATCACTTCATCATCAGGAAACAGTTCCAAGGCCTGCTCATAGCAACCAAGTAAGTCTTGTATTCGATTGAGAGCATCAAGCTCTTCAGCCCATCTGAAGAGTGTATACTGAAAAGTTTCCTTTACAAACAACAAGAAAATAATGAATTAGTCAATAACATAAAACAATGAAAGAATAGATAACACTAGTTGAAGATTCCAGAGAATGGACCTTAACTATTATTGGATGATTACCCTAAATTTCATTTAGCGTTAGTAGACACTGTTTGCTGAATAAACAAATGCACGAATGAATGAATTTTACTACCTACATGGCAATATGCAGAATTAGATAGTTTGACCACTCTCTAAACTCACTCTATTCTTAGCTGCCACAGCATACTCTCCTGATTATCCTACCTCCTTTCTATGGGTTCCTATGTTTTAAGAGTTTGTCCTTGGCCCTATTCTCTTTTCTCATCCATCCCCAATGAATTAAGTATAACCCATGTGTTAATGGAGGCTACATCGACATCCTCACCAAGACCCTCTCTTCTGAACCTCTGACTCACAGGTACAGCTTCCTATTAGTCATCTCAACCAGGCACTGAATCCTCACCCCTCTCAAATGTAGCTCAACTTAAATACTTCCCAAATAATCAGTGTGCAAAGAACTGGAGCTAAAACTCAATAATGAACAACTTACATCTTGTTCTTATCTTCACAGAGGTCCTATAGAGAGATATATAATATACGATTTTACAAAATTCTAGGCCGGGCATGGTGGCTCACGCCTGTAATCCTAGCACTCTGGGAGGCCGAGGCGGGCGGATCGCTCAAGGTCAGGAGTTCGAGACCAGCCTGAGCAAGAGCGAGACCCCGTCTCTACTAAAAATAGAAAGAAATTA
>NW_012152507.1:2099168-2101669 GCF_000956105.1 Propithecus coquereli
GACCCCAAACAAATTGCCTTTTGGATTGCTGCATTATAAATCATATTCCTCTTGGTGTCATTAAGCATGATAAAGTGCCAGCGTTCCACCAACCAGTTTGCAACACGATAAAAATTCTCCTTTGCATCACTGAAATCAGGGTTTAGTTTCACTGCTTTATGAAAATACCCAGCTGCTTCATCTCTAAAGCCCATTCTAGAGTAAAAAATGACAAAGACAAAATATATTCAACTATATGGTATCCATCATAGTGCCTTAGTTTATGCCACTCACCTGGCCTGGGAATCCCTTAGGAGCACCCTAAATCCTACCCAACCCAAGTGCTACTTCCTTTGGGAAGCCTTCTGGAGGACCGCATTCCTCATGTTTTCTTTCTTTTCTGAACCTCTACTATATTTATGCATTCCGGGACACTAACAAGTACCTGTCTCTAAATTATTTTGTATTAAAGTATAGTAGGAGAGCTCTAGTCATCCTCCATTTAACCAGCTCACTAGAACACCAGCTCTTTCTGAAACCATTCGCTCTGTAAAACATACTAACACCCACGGCCAGTAGGTGCCTTTCTGGTGTGCCTGCATACCTTTTCTCTCAGCAATTGAGCTGGATGGTCATCAAGAGTCAGTTGCTGCCAGACCAGTTTATGACAATTGTGCTTATTATAATTATGTATTTTAAAAATTACAGAAAGTAAATAAATATGACTACAAAATGAGAATCGTGCCTAAGGACACTAAACCAAATGCTTTGGAAAAAATCAAAGGCAAGTCACAGAAAAACCTGGTACTGAATTATATATGAGCAACTAAAAAATAAAAGACAGGGAAAAACTATCAAATCACCTAGAACAGTGCTTCTCAAACTACCTGTAGTGAAGAGCCTCTCCTTCCTTTTTTATATATCTAATCTTTTGTAGGCCAACACAGTTGCACTACACATGGTTAGTATGCAGCTCAGATACATCAGATTTCAGCAGCACCCAAACTAGTCTACACTCTCTTCAACATGAGAGTTCCCTAACCATATGCTTGGATTTACAGCAATGTCAAATTGCTATATACATTTGTAAACACTTATTCTCACTATGTGTACTTATCTGTCATTAACCAGTACCTTGCGGATCAGCACCAACATGGGGACCACACACTGAACACAACTGAGCTAGTAGAACCCTTCTCACTCATTCTTCTTCACAAGCACCTTTAAGCATTCTGTAAATGTTAAAGAAACTTAATCATACTATTCAATACTATTCATTCTGAGTATGGTTAAAGCAACAAAGACATTCTGGAACTCCAAACAGAGACCACACTCTAACAAAAAGCAATGGCCCTAAGTCAAATGATAGGCACTCATGTTTTATGTTAAAATTAAAATGTTTTAAGGTTAGTATATGTTATTTTTAAATTATCTTGAAGGGAGAGCTATCTTGTTCTTATTTTGCAATTGTCACTGCACACAGTATAGTACACACAGTATGTAATCATATTTGTTGAGACTAACTTAGCAATGGATATAAAAAAATGTTTCAAATTATCAATGATCAATCTGTTAAATCAACATCAAACCTGCCCCTAATAATTTCCTGGGCTTGTGCTTCCCTTAGGTTTGATATTTAATACATCATCAGTTGTCTTAAACTGCAATGCTAATACAAAAAATATATAATCCACTCAAAGTGTTTCTCATATTGAAAGACTTAACATGTATCAATACTATCAGTGAACTGTAAGAATGCCTTTTTCTCTTTTGACTAGGAAAAACATTATCTTCTTGATTAGCAATTTAAATATATTTTGTTTAAATCTAATACTATTGAAATAACAAAAGGTTATAAAGTTGAGAAACTCCAGACATATTTTATTTTACAAATAAATGTCAGGAGAGGAAATTATTGTTTACTTTGGAAATCTTTTTCTCCTGAGCAGTGATTCCTTTGGTGGAGCTTGAATGATACATTTTTTTTTTTTTTTTGAGACAGAGTCTCACTCTTTTGCCCGGGCTAGAGTGCCGTGGCGTCAGCCTAGCTCACAGCAACCTCAAATTCCTGGCCTCAAGCGATCCTACTGCCTCAGCCTGATACACTGTTATTGAGAAGAAAAGTAGCATAGAACAAAAAAGCTAAAAGTCAAAGCCACATTCATATTGTTGCAAATTCTGAATTGCTAATATTTGAATCAGAAATTTTGCTTAGGCCTGGCGCAGTGGCTCACGCCTATAATCCTGGCACTTGGAAGGCGGAGGAAGGAGGATCCCTTGAGGCCAGGAGTTCCAGAGTAGCCAGAGCAACATTGAGACCCCAACTCTACAAAAAATAGAAAAACTAGATGGGCACAGTGGCACATGCTTGTAGTCCCAGCTTCTTGGGAGACTGAGGCAGAAGAATCGCTTGAGCCCAGGAGTTTGAGGTTGCAGTGAGCTATAATGATGTCACTACCGTATTCTAGCCCAGGCCACAGAACAAGACCATATCTCCAAAAAGAAAAAGAAGAAAGGCCAGG
>NW_012152507.1:2101719-2102255 GCF_000956105.1 Propithecus coquereli
AAAAAAAAAAAAAAAAAAAAGTATTTTCATTGCTATGTATGTATGTACATGTATATATAATTTTTTTACAATACAAATGCAAAGGAAAGAAGGAAGAAGGGAGGGGGAAGTGAGCTATAAGTCTACACAGAACAAAACACTTTGGGAAATGACTTTGAGAAATTAATATCCTACTTAAATAAATTACTTCTTTTCAACCTTTAGCTATTTTAAATCTAAATCATTTTCTGTAAATAGCGAATTTTTATTACATGTTAAAATCCTTTCATTCGTAATACATATTATATAAACTAAATCTATGATTTATGGACTACAATAGAGAACTTTTTTTTTCTTGAGGGCTAGATGAGAGAAAAAAATACAGTAGAGAATTTCAATGCAAAATATAATTTGGCAATTATAAGACTTAGTTTTGGGTTCAGCAGGCACCATAAAACCATACCCCCCCCCACCGCCGGCCGGGAGCGGTGGCTCACGCCTGTAATCCTAGCACTCTGGGAGGCCGAGGCGGGCGGATTGTTTGAGCTCAGGAGTTC
>NW_012152507.1:2123675-2127204 GCF_000956105.1 Propithecus coquereli
AAAAAAAAAAAAAAAAAAAAATTCTAAACATTCTAAACTGAACCCATCACATTCCTCTCACAGAGGATATAAAATTAAGGTACCATTCACTCTCAAACCCCAAAGTCACCTTTTAATGGTACCTTAACTCCACATACAATGTTTCAAACCTAGCCAATGTTCTCTCAATATCTTTAAATCTGTCACTTCTTCTCCATTCTCATTGCTACCACCTAATCTGGCCTTGTAACCACTTGTTGGACTACAGCAATAGCCTTCTCACTGTCCTCTTACTCCAATCTCATCTCCCTCCAGCCATTCTCCATACTGCAACACTGGGGAAAGAAGAAAGGCTTTAGTCACTCCAGCTTTATCACGAAAACATTTTAAATCATCTTCACATATTTTACAAAGAAGAGTTGAAACCTGAAACCTGAATCTTAATGGAGGTTACCAGACAGACAAGGATAAGCAAAGAGATTCCAGGATGAGGAAAACAACACAGATTATATAAAAGGGATCAGAGCATATACAGATTAAGTAGCTTGGTGTGGCTTGAGTTTGGGTGTGGAGAATAGAGTAGCAGGAAATGATACTTTTACAAGGGGCCCGTGCAAAGAAATAGACTGTGTTCTGCAGGAAACAAAAATACTTACTGAACCCTACTGAATGTCAGGCATTGCACTATGAATTTTAGATATACTTTTAATACACACTAAATATCTTTAAAAGAGGTAGTAACCCTTTTTTACAGAAGAGAAAACTAAGAAGCAAAGAACTGAGGAAAGAGCACTTGAGTTGATCCATTTTCTATTGCTGCCTACCTAGAGGAGCAAACTGTTATCTCAACATATTATCATCTCTTTCTGAAGGAGACCAACTAGTCCTGAAATTTACAGTAAATTTATGTGAACTACAAACATCTAGATGCTACTGACATCTAGTAGGTAGAGGTAAGAGACGCCACTAAACACCATACAATGCACAGGACAGCCCCCCATAACAAAGAATTATCCCATCCAAAATGTCAACAGTGTTGAGGTTGAGAAACCCTCAGTTAAATAAAGCAAAATAGCTTATGGCTGAAAACTGAAAGCAAAATTAAGGTAAATCATTTTTTGAAATTTAGATTCTAAAATTACTTGAAAAAACATATACATTTCAACAGAATAATTTTGCACATAATCCAATAATTAAAACTTACAGAATGCATCATCAAATGACCATGACTTTAAGCTAACTGCAAATTTCATTCAACTACAGAGATCCACAATATTCCTTCTACACACAGTAGGGACAAATACAAAGGCCCTGAGGCAGGAACACGATTAAATTAGTTATAAAGAGAGGGAGAGGATCACCTGAGACTTCATTTGCAATTCAAGGGCCTTTAGTATTTTAAGTGAGATGGAAGTTTTGAAACAGAGAAGTGATCTCATTTGACTTTATTAGAAAAAGCTGGCTCTGTTGAGCTAAACTGCAGGTGAGACCGCAGCTGAGGGCCTATTGCGACAGTGGGCAGAGGACTGAGACTGGAACCAGTACAGTAAAAAAGGTGGCGGTGAGAAGTGAGAAGATTCTAGACATTCGAAGGTGGAACCGACAGGATTTTCTGCTGGGCTGGATGTAGGTGGAATAAAAGAAAGGAATCAAGGGTGAACAGTAAATATTAACAGCAACTACCAGGCACGCGCCCTAACGCCACCCCTCCCCGCCCAATTTTTTTATTTTTTCACAAGAATGTTGGATCTCCCCGCAAGTGAGAGAAAAAAGGGCCCTCACCTTCACGCTGTCTTTCAGCTCCGGCGCCAGGCTGAGCACAAGGAGGTAATGGGCATAGGCGGTGCCGAAGTCCTGGACGCCCAGACAGTGCTCTGCGCTTTGCAAGGACTGCGACACCAGCTCGTCCCGGCCGGTGGCGGCGGCGCCACTGACGGCTTCCCGGCGGGGCCTGGCCCGCGAGCTCGACATGATAGTCACCGCTTGTACGGCCAAAGGGAAGATGCTTTTGTAAACGGAACGAGAAAACTGTCTCGAGGCTACACGTCCACGTGACTGGCAACTGCTGAAGAGCCAGCACCAGAAAGTTATCCCTCGGCGGCGGCAAAACGCACCCACCTCGGCCCCGGCGGAAGCTCCGCCCTCTCCTGGTAGGGCCGGCAGTGCAGCCCGCGGCGCGCACCCAGCGACCGCAGACACTGGGGCGGCGCACGTCGTGAAACGTCAGCGCGCCCGACTACGGCACGTAGTCGCGAGCTCACTCGGAGGAGGGGCGGCGCGGGGTGGCTACTGCGCATGCGCATAGGAGAGTGCCTAGGATAGGATCCTGTGACAGGTGCACGCTCCACCATTTTTTCTTCCCGGGCTCAAACTACAGCTTTCTCTCACTCTTGCCTCTTCTCTCGTCCTCTCGGAATGTGTGGCTTAGACTACAAGACCGTGCTGTGCAGACCCAGGCAGCGCGAAGCTGCACTCGCCCGTGAGGGACAATCAGGTATTTGTAGTGATGCTTAAGGCTTATTCGATCGTGAGGCACCAAATCTCAAAATCTGAAGACTGGAAAGAATCCAGAGATAACAAAAGCATCTTAGATGTGGTAGAGGAAATGCTTTCACAAGCAGTGTTTTAAATCATTCTCACAAAACCCTGTGAGGTAGACCTTTGGATCACACTCCCCTTAATGATAGAAAAGGTAACATCCTGAAAAGTGACTTGCTCAAGGACACACAGCCAGTTAGTAACATAGGCGTAGCTCAAATGCCAGTTCCCTTACCACCTACCTGTTCAGTTGTTTTAAGACGAGCTTAGGGTTTATTTCAGTGTTTGGTGTTTCACCGCTATTTAGCAGTTAATACATAGAAAAAGTTTTTCTAAAGTGTGGCCCCTAAAGTATAGATTCAAAACTTTAAAAGAGAGGGGGAACAATGGAATTACAGCCGAAAGAAATTGTTTTTGTCCCCATTTTCAGATACATTAACGATGACTAACTTAGTTAAAAAGTAACAAAAGAATAGAGCATTCTGCTATCAAACTAATAAACTTTGGGAACTCTTCCAGTTCTTAAAAAATCCACTATTTGCATGCCTTTTTGCTTTCTCCTTTGGTCCAATTATGAACCACCCTTCCTTCTGAGAACCTACCTTTGTAAATCCTAATCAGTTCTATAGGTTCACTAGATTATGATCTGTTCCCCTAATCAGAAAGTTACTCAAAGGCAGGAGCTAGTCTTAACCATTTTTGTAAACTTTACACCTAGCAGAGTATGGCACAAAGTAAAGACTTAGTTTTTTTTTTAATTTAATGAAAAATAAATCTCCCACTCCTAGGTTTTTCATGTAGACTTTCCCAACTATTCATGTCCTTATTTGTCTCCCATCCTTAATTGCTACTTTCTGTACAAAGCAAGTTAAGACTTACCTATATGATATTTCCCTTACAAGATTAAAACACCTAAAGCTAAGGCCTCTATATTACTAGTAGGATGTAATAGAACATGAAAAGGCCATTGGACTTAAAAAAGAAAAGAAAAAAGAAAAAGTCCAAGCTTGGT
>NW_012152507.1:2127254-2172123 GCF_000956105.1 Propithecus coquereli
CTGTAGCTGAGTCAAAAAATAAAATGTGTAACATTCATTGTATGTATCAATATCATTCTAGAACCATAATGTAAATGCATTCATGGTTCCAGAAGCAAGAAGCAAGAAACTGGAAGACAATTTATAACCTGCACTGTTTCTCTTTTGGAAATATTTACTATAAATTCCTAATATTAAGAATAAAATTTATCCTTTTTAACAAAATTTTTGTATTATTGTTTCAAGAACAAATCTCTTAGAGGTAAACATCACCTCTGAGTTTATATTATGCTTTAATGTTTTAGGAGGGCCAATCATATACACCAAGAAATATATAAGATGTAAAAAAGATATGAGACTCTTTGAAAATAATTTTAGAAGAGGCTGAAAATAATTTAAGCAATGAAAAATAGTTTTATCTTTCATACGTAGGTTTTTATTAGAATTCTCTTTCAAGTAATTCAATCTAGGTTTAACCTAAGGTTGTTTAGAGATTCCTGATTGTGTGATTGTGTTTGAGCTTGATAGACAAGAGAGATTTTTTTCAATCTGAGGACTTAATGTATCTCTCTCCATGAAAAAAAAAATACGTGTGCGCGCGCGCACACACACACACACTCTCTCTCTCTCTCTCTCTCTCTCTCATACTCTCACACATCAGTAGCAAAGGAAGAAAGGAAGACAGGCTGAAAACTTCCACCACAGATTAATGAACCACATAAATATTGCAATATTTTGATGAACTACCATTTGCACATATACAGAACTTTTTCCCCCAGGATTGTAATGAGGGTCATAGTACATTCAGAAGCCGTTGCTCATTTTGGTGGCTCTGTAAAGTTAAGTAACAAATTCGGATCATGTTTAGAGGAAGAATACATATTATCCTTTTGTTAAACCAGTGATTTTGTTTTCTGTGAGAAGTGCTCAATTACTTATATCTCTTCCATGTTATATATAGGAGATATATATATATATGTATAGTTCATGCTATTGTTACTATTATCTAGAATCATTTAAAAATTATCTGGATTAGTAAAATAAAACTTAAGTTACTAACACCTGTAAGCATTTGATCAGAAGTGTATGCAATCCATATCCTATAGGCATCAAATGTACACTCCTCTCTTCAGAGGTTGCTTAACAAAAAAAAAAAAGAGTCAAATGTAATTGGCTGACATCTTTTCCCAGAAAGCAGAAGGAAACCTCTCAACCTTTCTTTCTAGAGGTGTAGATTGGAGGGAAGTTGCTTACGCTTACTTCATCGTCCTAGTCACCTCTGGGAGTGCCTGCTTCAGCTGAATTACCTCACTTTACAAATTATCTTATATTCCAGGGTATACTTTCCTCTTCCACAAGGGCAGAGTTTCTTTTCTTTTGCTTTGCTTTGTTTTGTTTTTTGGTCCGTTTGGTTCATTAAGATAATCTGAGTACCTAAAACACTTAGGCTGCATGAAGCTTAAAGTGGATATATTTCTATCAAGTCAATATAAGCCAAAAGATAGAAGAGGGACTTGGCAGGAAGTGGAGAGGGGACAGAGAAGAAATGAAAGAAGCAAACTTCATTATCACCTAAAGAATCAACCTGTGGGCAGTTACTACTGCTAAAAAGGATGCTTCCTGCCACTTGTGAAATACTTCAGATAACTTTAGAAGCTACCAGATCTCACTAAAATGCACAAGTTATTTGCGTTTCTTTGTAGTTTATAGTTTAAAGACACTCTTTACATAGGGGTAGGCCATTTGAAAAAATGGAATGACACAAATAACGTGGAACATCTGGTCATTTTAAGAAATTGGAATAGAAAATATATTTTGGTTACTATTTTCTTTTCCTTTATTCAGTCATGATTGAGACTGAGAATTACTCAAGATTGTTCTTTATTGAAAATTAACTGTATTTATTGTAATTACTGTTCAGTCCTTTTGAAAGAGCCCTGTATTCCATTACAAAGAACCCAGAAGTACAATGCAAAACAAATGCAGAATCTGGATTTTACTTCTTTATCCGTAATTAAAGGCTTCATTTAAGATATTGAAGACATCAATTCTTTGTTCACAACAGCCTTCCCCCCACCCCAAACGAAAACTGTTATCTTTACCTTCGAGAGTCTGTTTGGTTCCTTCACTTACACGTTCTTTTTCACCCTCTTTCAGGGTTCCAAGAAAAACCTCAATGATGTAGAAAACCACTGCTGCCTCGAAGGCAGGTTTAAATGTGGTCGTATTTCACCATATTCTGGGTAGCTGGTCAACAAACCACACATGCCAAACAAGGAAGTAAAACCAGCTGAAGGGCTCTCAGCCACCTTCCCAATGTGCAAAAGTTAAAGGTTAGGGGGAGTGGGGGCGGGGAAAGTGTATTAACAAGGGGTAAACAGCTTGCTGGACACAAAGTATCCTGTGTTTATGAATGTGCAGGCTCATATCTTTTTAGTTTGTTTTATTTTTGGATTGAAGCCTTGTTCTGAACTCTCTGTGCATTTTAATATCATTTGGGCAACTTTTAAACAATATCAATGCCTGGACCTCATCCCCCAAAATACTGATTTAATTGGTTTGGGGTGGGGAAGGGCATGAGTATTTTTAAAAGCTTCCTGGATGAATCTCATGTCCATGCTAGGGGTGGGAAGTATGGGGGCAGGTTTGGATTAGAGGTTGTTAGAATATTCAAGGTATTTAGAGTATATGATATAAGGCATAAATCCAATGTAGGGAGTAGAAATATAATTTGTTTGTGATTTTACAAGAATTGTGAAGGTTCACTGAACTGAATTCTTTTAAATTAAAGTGATTGTTATATGATGAGGAATAGAATATTCACCATATTAAATTACTTTTTTTTTTTTTGAGACAGATTCTCCCTTTATGTCCAGGGATGGAGTGCAGTGGCATCATCATAGCTCACTGCAACCTCAAACTCCTGGGTTTAAGTGATCCTCCTGCCTCAGCCTCCTGAGTGGCTGCAACTACAAGTACACACCACCACACCCAGCTCATTTTTCTGGTTTTGTTTTTTTTTTTGTAGAAACAGAGTCTTGCTCTTGCTCAGGCTGGTCTGGAACTCCTAGCCTCAAGCGGTCCTTCCACCTCAGCCTCCCAAAGTGCTAGGATTACAGGCATGAGCCACTGCGCTTGGCCTTGAATTACTCATTGAAGAGAAAATTTTATAATTGGATCAACAAAATACTATACTACAGACCAACTGTTTAGGCATTGCAATTTGCATTGATGTATTCTCACTGCAAAATATTTCCAGCTTATTCAATCTATTTCATTTAATTATAGTTAGAATTTTTTGTTGTTTTATAATAGCCCTTTTCTAATTGGTCCATGTGCATTTCAAAATCTAAAACTCAAATATAAAACCCACTCATCAAAGTAAATAGGACTAATTTAAAAAAATGAAATAAAAATAAAGTTCTCATTATGGCCAGACCAATGCTGGGTTCAGAATCTGAGTGTACAAGGGCCTGTAATAATGTGAAGGCAGACTTCAAAGACAATGTGAGAGAAAATCCATTTTATTGAGTGCTACTCTGCACCAAGTACCATACATGATTCTGGAAAACCTGCCAGAGTCCCCGATGGAGATATCAACCAAGGTGTTGGTGCCAGGGGTGGTCTCCAAGTAATCTGAACTGAGCATATGCTGACGAAGCATTCAGAAAACTGCTAAAATCCATTATGCAGCAAAGAATCTAAACCTGGGAGTTTCACCTCAACTCTTCATACTCCTCCCTCCCATGTCCCTTCAATCACTACCAGTCAAGGTCCCAGCAGGAAAAAGACTCAAAGAGCTTAATTCAAGAGTTTAACAAAAGGACTGTTTACAGAGGTGAAGGAAATAAGAAAGGAATTTTCAAAAATTTACCCAGAGACTAGTAACAAACAGCTGGAAGCTATTACCATCCCTAGTCCTGAGGAAGCAGAAGATGGGGACTATATTAACAGGACCCAGAAAGAATCATAGCTATGGAAGAAGGGCCACCTAAGTGGAAGTGTGGCCATAAGTAGGAAAAGAATTCCCTGACCTTTTTCTCTCTCTGCCCTCCAATTTTACTGGTGCCTCCTATTAGCAGAACCCAATCCAAAGCCAGCCAATAAGTGAGTTTGGTTGATACTGTCAACCTCCTTTCAGGACACAAAGCAGAGCAAGGAAGGGTAAAAAAATGGTTCTGTAGGGCAAATGGAGAATAGCCAAGATTTGCCTCTTAAACTTCCTAAGTTTTTTTTAACTGCCCTCTCCTCTCAAGGTTGATTACCACGGCGGCCTTCATTCAGGTTCTTTTCACTTTCACCTCATCTGTTATTGTATAATGGCCTTTTCATCATCCAACCTTCAGTCTTGCTCCCCTTAAATACATCTTCCAGGCTGTAGCTAGAATGATTTAAAATGCAAATCTTCCAACACCTATAGGTGTGTCTTACAAACTTTTTCTTTCTTAGTTATTTTTATGGAGAATTTTCTAAATCCAAATTGTTTTTTCCTTAGAAAAGGGAAAGGGAGAATTATATTGAATTATAGGTTTAGACACTGACGTCGTTTGCTTTAGAACATATTATTTGAGTAAATGAATTAAAAATCATGTGGGGTTCCTTAATGGCTAAAAGGCCACAGGAATGTTTAATTATAGTGTCCTCCTGGGCAAAATAAAATAGTTGAGCCAAATAGAATTGACCCTTAGAAGCAAAGAACTGATGAGGACACAGCTTCAACTTCTTTTGTTGCAACCTTGGAGGAGCTTGACCTCTAAGGTGCATGCTTCTTTTTCTAATAGTGGAGATGAGACAAATTGCCTTTTAAAAGACTGAAACCTAGTCACAGGCTATCGGCCTTTCTGGGATTGATTGGCCCTTTACCACCCTTTGCATTAAAGGACTCTCCTTAAGACCTACTTTGGAAGTCACTATCGCTCAGTGATTAAAAGATCAAATACTGGAGCAAGACTGTCCGGATTTGAATCCTAGCCATGTCACTTACCACCTAGGTATCTTGAACAGGTTAAGTTACCTAAGCCCTATACCTAAATTTCCTAATCCACAAAATGATGATCACACAGTACCTGTCTCTTAGCCTTGTTATAAGGATTAAATGAGTTAATGTACTTAAGGTGCCCAGAACATATTAAGCCCTCAATGAGAGATGCTGTTATTTTCATTGTCATTATTATTCCAGCTTCCTCTAGAGAGGAACTCTAGAGGTTCTCAGAGGAGCCAGGCTTCTACCCGAGGGGAACTGCTATCTGCTGCCAGTCACATAAGTTGTATACAATGCTTAGATCTTGAGACCTATAATTGGGGGGAAAGGATGTAAGAAGTACTTCCTTATTACTTGAGTAACCATGAGTGTTTAATTTGATTTTCTCCCACAGTTGAGTTAAGGAAAGGGAGCAAAGATGGTGTTCTTCGTGGTGAAATGGGCTTAAAGGGTCACTCTTAAGCTATAGGAACAAGACTTTTAACATGATAGAAAGCAAGCAAGTGATCCAGTAGATTCCTGTGACCTAAAAAAACTAGCTTGCATGCACAATACCGACTGGATGGGAATCAGATCCTAGAAAGGCATGCAAAAAATACTAACCAAATGTCTCATCTTGTTATTTGTCTTTGGAGCAGAGTTAAACTGTTCGGTCCTCATGCTTTCCAAGTCAAAGATACCCTCTCCAGCCTCTTTACCTGCGTGGCTTTGACAAGCATCCAACACCTTTAGGTAAGGGAAGTATTATGCAGATGATATGATAAAGAAAAGCTGAGCTGCTCAGTTGAAGTAGGTGTCACAGCCAAAGCCACAATGCACAGTGGGCCTTTCCTCCCCTTCCCCACTCAGTGAGCTCTGAACAGTCATTGGTGAGCCCAGTTTGAAACTACTGTCCTGTAAGGTTAAGTCCAAGTTCCTTAACTAAGTTCAGGCTACATGATTTGGGTCACACTTAACCTCTGTAACCTTAGTCCTCAAATTTCCAAATTAGCCACCTCCATTCACACCTTTGCAGTTCTCTGTCCCTATCATGTTTTCCATCTTAGTCTGTTCTGCTCACTCTATCTCATCCTTAGTTAGTTCAAGATTCCCCACCTACAGTAAAACTTCTCCAAATTCCTAGTTTAGGCAAAGCATCCTTTTTCCAATTTCTCATTGTCTCCTGTCCATAAAGCCATCTTAGCATTTACCCTATTCTGTTAAAATGATCTGTTTGTCTATCTTCCTGACTAGAAAGCAAGTTCCGGGCCTCAAGGAAGTATGTCTTATTAATTTTTTATCACTAGCATTCAGAATATTGACTAGAATAAAATAAATCATTAAATATCTGATTAACTGAGATAAAGGCAGTGAAGAGGACTAGAGAAAGAGGATGGTTTGAAAGAGGTGTAGAAAACAGAATCTATAGGACTTAACACATTAACTGCCATGTGACTTATATTTACCTCATGATAGTTTTGAGCCTGGGGCCCATGAAGCATATGTAACTCACACATCTCTTCACCTTGGTGAAGAACTGTTTTTCAAGTTGCATATAACTCACACACAGAAAAGAATAAAAAATAACAAATTTTTCATTGAATTAAAAAAGGATCATTTTGCTTTTGAAGTTTTTATTCTATTTTCATAATAAAACACCACAGCCCCAAGGAAAAAAATTTTTTTTCTAGTGTGGCAGTCAATGTGTGAAAACAACTACATGGCAGGAGTATTGGGGACATAGAAAATGGGAGAAATTGAAGGCATTGCCAAAACTTTTAGCATAGGCAACCAGGTGGTGCCATTAACCGGGATATGAAGTATGGAGGGGCGGAGAACAGATTTGAAGATGATTAGTATGTTAACTGAAAGTACGGCCGTTGAGGCAGAAATAATTTGATAAAGGTTTATTGGAAGTCAAATGTGAGTATCAACCCAGGAAGAGCACTTCTAACAAAGTTGGGGTTATTCCAGGATCTGTTACAAGTTGGAAGGCATTTATAGGAAAGTTTGGAAAAAGGGAGGGGAGCTCCTCATACTGGAGCTATCCATTTTTATTGAGGGGTACAATACAGCGGTTATAATCATTGCATAGAGATTACAGCATACAGGCTAAGATGTCTGCGTGCAAGACAATCAGTAAAACTCTATGATTCAAAGATAAATCAGCATCCTTTTCAGTGTCAGTAAGTTATGCATTAATCAGTATGTCAACAATTTGAGGAACTCATGATAAGATTCTTTACTCAGGGACAGGATGTTGCCACGAATCACAAGACCTTCCCAAAACAGGTTGATTTGGAAGCCTGTTTACATTTAAAGTAAAGGACCAAATGTGACCCGTAGGTTATGAGTTAAGTGGCTGTGTTTGAAGTGTCAATGGACATCAAGCAAACATGTCTAGTGTGCAGGTGAGAAAGTATTTCTATAGCTCATGGGCAATATCTGGTCTAGCAACACATATTTGGAGGTTTTAATTATGTTGGTAGGTTGAAGTTGTGGAAATGGTTATAATATGTAGAGGGAGGAAATATGCAAGCCAAAATGCAGAATGAGAAGAGAGCACCAAAGCCTCCTCTGAAATGGAAAAAAGTAAGATACTAGATAAAATGGATAATATTTTATAGAAGTGAACAATTCTAAGGAATGGTTTATAAATGAGTTGCCACTAGGGCCAGGGTCACTTATAAATCTAGTCAGGGCAACAACATATAGATTAGATAAATATAAAAAATGTGAATAAATTGTATTTTTCTCAATATAATAGCCCCCCTTATCCATGGGGGATATATTCCTAGACTTCCAATGGGTGCCTGAAACCATGAATAATAATGAACTCTATATACATTATGTTTTTTCCTATGCATACATACCTATGATAAAGTTTAATTTATAAATTAGGCATAATAAGAGATTAACAACAATAACTAATAATTAAATAGAACAATTATAAGAATGTACTCAATTATTATAGTAATAAAAGTTATGCAAATGTTCTCTCTCTCTCTCCCCCAAAATATCTCATTGTACTGTACTGTGAGTCACTGAAACCTCAGATACAGGGGAACTACTGCATATTATAATTCATCTTTATGATAAGGATTTTTTTGTGACTCAATAAAAGTGGGAGTTGCAAAGTTAGAATTTTTTGGTGTTTCTCCAGGGGAGTCTGTGCTCCGATTCTAATAAACAGTGTTAGTTATCTATATACAAATATAATTTAATATATTAGTTTTTATGCATTGAATGCATTTTGCATACGAGGCAATGTCTTAAGTAAGTTAATGTTTCATGAGCCAGCATCACCCCCTTCTTTTTCTAGAAACTGTTTATATTAGTCAGCTTTTACCGAGGCATGCTATATAACAAAAAACTCTGAAAGTTCAGTGCTTAGTTCATTGGTGCTGCTATAACAAATTACCTGAGACTGGATAATTTTCAAATAACAGAAGTTTATTTCTCACAGTTCCAGAGGCTGAGAAGTTCAAGATTAGGGTGCTGATAGGTTCAGTGTCTGGTGAGGGCCCAGTCTCTGCTTTCAAGATGGTACCTTGAATGCTACATCCTCCAGAGGAGATGAATGCCGTGTGCTCACATGGCAGAAGGGATGGAATAGGGCAAAAAGGGCCTCACTAGTTCTTGCTAGCCCTTTTGTGAGGTCACTAATTCTATTCTCGAGGGCTCTCCTCTCATGACTTAATCACCTCCCACAGGCCCAACCATCTTGGTGACTAGGTTTCAACATATGAATTTTGAGGGACATTTAGACCATAGCAAGTGCCTTACAAAACAAAGGACTATTTCTTGCTTATTTTACATATAGACTGCAAATTGCCTACAGGGTTGCTCAAGCTTTGGGAAGGCTATGACTCTGCACCATGTACTGTCTCATCCTGGATTTGGATCCCAGGTTGAAAAAGCAGCTCCTGTGTGAAACCTGCTCATTCTTATGGCGGAGGGGAGAGCCAGGGAGCTGCTAAAAATCACGGTGCCCCTAAAGCTTTTCAAAAAGTATGTCATATGTCATGTGCTCTCACACTCTATTGGCCAAAGCATGTCATATGATTAAGTCCAGCCTCAAGGGGGAGAGGACACTTGAAGTTACATATACATGGAAAGAAAAGAGCAAATAACTGGGGACAAAATGCAATTTATCACACTGTTCCTCTGTCAGCTTAAACCCTGTGGGTCCTGTGGAAAAATTCCATTTTCTGACATGTCCCCAATCTTTTAGGAACAATTGATTTCTTCAGGGATGAACACATAACCCAAAAGTCCATTTTCTAACATTACTTGAGAAAGAAAAAAAGTAGACTCTGTGGTGGCCAAATTATAAGATGTAAAACCTGAGTGTTATCAGTGTCCATATGCCCCAGCACATGGAGAAAGCCAGGCTGCAGTGGCAGGAATAGCTCTGACACACTGAGTAGCCAAACAAGGACAGAGAGGAAGGTGTGGTAATTCTGCTCTTTCTATGGTTTGGTTGTTTGATCGTTCCTTGGATTCTGTGAATCATGAAGTTTTCCTTTTTCGCCTAAGCTAAAGTTGAATTGGTTTCTATCAGTTATAATGACATCATGATTGATTCACATTATGTATTACTTAATCCTAACACCAATGGATTTAGGCAGATACTGTAATTAACATTTTACAAAAGAGACTAAGAAATGAAAGTACTCCCTGATACCCTGTCTAGAAAAATATTTTATAAGAACACCTAACTACATTTATTCTACACTATGCTCACAAAGCAACCATTTGACCTAGTCTCTTCCAAAGGTACTAACCCACTAAGAAATAATGACCTATAAAGTGGACTGATATTGGTTATCTTGCTAGAAATAATTTCAATTATGAATTAACCTTGACACTATGACATATAAGTTCATTTCTTGTAAGTTTAGTTAGAATGAATCATTTCTGAGAATTTGAGTTAACTATGTAGAATTTAAGTATCTGAAAAGTTGAGGATCATATTAGAACTAAACCTTATCATGGTCCAATATTGCTTACAACACTTGGACAACCTATTTTTGGACATCTTCTTAGCTGCAGTCACCATAAACTAAGATTCTTCAAGATGTCAAAAGATAGAGGATTCCATAAACAACTGAGTTCTAGCCACAAAACTAGAACTTAGTTGTCCTACTTGCTAAACTTTCTGATCAGTTATATCTCAACAAAGATTTTTTTTTTTTTTTTGAGACAGAGTCTGGTTCTGTTGCCCTGGCTAGAGTGCCGTGGCGTCAGCCTAGCTCACAGCAACCTCAAACTCCTGGGCTCAAGCCATCCTCCTGCCTCAGTCTCCCGAGTAGCTGGGACTACAAGCATGCGCCACCATGCCCGGCTAAACTTTTCTATATATATATTTTTAGTTGTCCAGATAATTTCTTTCTATTTTTAGTAGAGACAGGGTCTCACTCTTGCTCAGGCTGGTCTCGAACTCCTGACCTTGAGTGATCCACCAGCCTTGGCCTCCCAGAGAACTAGGATTACAGGCATGAGCCACCACGCCCGGCCAAAGATTTTTAAAAATTATCAGCCACCTACACTGTTTTTAGCCCTACATAAGCTATTAACAGGGTTAAAAATGACCTCAGGTGATGTCAGAGAAAATGGCAGAGTAAGGAAATCCCAATTTCACCCCTCCATAAAAGCAATGAAAAACAGGCAAAAATTATCAGAATCAACTCTTTTAGAACTCTGGAAATTAAACGAAGGCCTGTACCAATGAAAAATGGTTGATTTTTAGTAAGAATAGTGAATTTTGTTGTGTTTTAACCTATCCAGTTTCATCTCTCACTCTTCAGATTAGTGGTAGCATGAAAATAACAGCCCAAATTCCTGATACCAGAGGTAGAAATATGAACCTCGTATGCAAAGAATTGTAATTATTTGTTCTGACCTCTTTGATGGCTCACTGGAAAATACTGATTCAAAGGTTTGTCTTTGTTTCACCCAACTCCAAACTAGGCTAGTGCTAAAGCTTCCTAGCACAGGGCATTTGTTGAAAATATTTACAGTCTAATATCTTATGTTGCTGCTGCTTGAGGTGATAGACAATAGCTGGAGAAAACAATAGACTAATCAAAAAGGTTGAGAGAAAAGGCTGAGGAATGGTATGACTTGCAAAAGCTTCCAAAAGCCCTGACATATTCCTGAGAATCAAGAAGGCCAAATGCATGCTCAGGGCTATGCACATGCCCATGAAAAGCCCAAGAATATCCTAAACTTCCTTCCTGCTGACCAGGAGGATCCAAAATAGCAGGAAGTGAAAGCTAAGACAGAATTTAAAGTTCCCAGTGAGTGTTAAAAGCATGCTACAACGAAAACACAGAGCCCCTCTGCAAAGACTGGAAGATTTTTTGGTTCCGGATATTTAAGGAAATCTCTGCCCAGTCATTAGCTGACCAGTAAGCTAATGTAACAGAGACTTCAAGGCCCACCCACAACAAAGAATAAACTACAAAATTAGTTCAGAAATGTTGCTGAGCGAACTATAACTACAATAGTAGCAACAATAACATATCCTAAAGAAAGGGGAGAAGCTGATTTCCAGAGTTCCCATGTTATAATATTCAAAATATCCAGTTTTCAACAAAAAATTACAAGGCATGTAAAGAAATAAAAAATTATGGTCCATAAACAGGTAAAGGAAATTGCTAGAAACTGTGTCTGAGAAAACTAGATATTTGGGCTTTCTAGATGACTTTAAATTAGCTATTTTAAATATGATCAATGAGCTAAAGGAAACTATGTCTAAAACACTAAAGAGAATATAAAAATGATGTCTTGCCAAGTTGAGAATATCAATGAAGAGGTAAAAATATAAAAAAGAACCAAATATAAATTTTGAAGTTGAAATGTATAATAAATGAAATGAAAAATTTTAATAGGATTCAATAGCAGATTCGAACAGGAAGAAGAAAGAATTGGAAAATTTGAGGATAGGTCAATTGAAATTATTCAGTCTGAGAAATAGAAAAAAAAATGAAGAAAAATGAACAGAGCTTTGGAGACCTGTGAGACATCTTCTAGTATGCCAATATACCAATAATGAAGTCCCAGAAGAAGAAAGAAAAGGGGGCAGAGAGATATTGAAAAAAGAGAAGATCAACAAAACTTCAAAAGTTGATTCTTTGAAAAGATCAAGAAAACTGGCACATTTAGCTAAGCTAAACAAGAAAAAAATGAAAGAAGAGTCAAATTACTAAAATCAGGAATGAAATAGGAGCTATTACTACTGACCTTACAGAAATAAAATGGATTATAATGAAATATTAGGAAAAATTTTATGACAACAAACTAGACAACTTAGATGAAATGTACAAATTTCTAGAAATATGCAAATTGCCAAAACTGACCCAAGAAGAAATAGAAAACCTAAATAAAATTATAGCAAGTAAAGAGATTAAGCTAGAAATCAAAAAACTTCCAACAAAAAAGCCCAGGACCAGGCAGCTTCGCTGGTGTATTCTACCAAATATTTTTAAAAGATAAACATGGACTGACATCAACAGATGGCCAGCTAGAGTTGCCTGGTGCTCGTCCCCCCATGAAAAACGTGGGGGATGAATAAACAACACTGTTTGGACTGGAGTAACTGAGGAAGCACACTAGAATCCCCGTGGAGTATGGAAGCCCGCGATAGCACTGCAGAGAAGAGCAAGGCACCCTGCCTCTGCAACACTGAATCCCTGCAGCGGTTGGCTCAGAGCCGGCGAAGACTTCTTCCAGGGAAAAGATAAGCGGGCGACCTCCAGCAGTCCCCATTACCGCCACAGATGCCAGCAGTTCTTGCTACTGGAGAGACCCCCAGTTTTCACAGGATCCAAATCCTGACATGTGCGCTGCCGCTGTGCCCGCCAGAGGGGTGGCCAAGTCCAGGGTGAGCAAGGAGATGCCATCCCACCTCATCTCACCTCCCCAGCAGACTGACCTATCATGAAGGGAGGAAAAAGTGTCATGAAAGCACCACACACCACTAGGAGGGAGCTTCCTGGAGGAGGGGGCTTGAATGGGACCTGGCTGGATGGGAAGGAATTGAAGAAACAGAGAAGGGGACAGGGCAGCCTGGGTAGGGAGTGGCCAGGGGTGTGCAGGGAGGTGGGAGCGGACTGGGGGCAGCGGGAGGCGGGGGAGGGGGGTGTCAGCGTTCTGGCTGGCCAGGGGACTTGGTGGGAGGGCAGGTGGAATGGTGGCTTGGTGCTAAATCAGGCATCAGCACAAAGAGAGGGCACAGAAAAGGTGGAGGTGGGGAGGAGGAAAGAGGAGGAGGATAGAGAGAGAGAGAGAGAGAAGGAGGATGAAGCGAGGGGGCTGAACAGCAGGGACAAATTGCCAGGCAGGGGAGGAAAAAAAAAGAAAAAACAAATTATTGAGAACATCAGGGAACTTCTGTTTATGTGGGATGTAGCTATCTGTGTTTATATTATTAGAAATTTAAAGTTTTTAAAAAATATATTAATTGTCTTAAAGTAACGACAGATCTGTTACATATTGCCATGCAGAACATATTTTTATGAAAAATAATTACATCTTCCAAAACCAAAAAAATGTTGTGAGAAGAGTGGCACTGTTTTACATTTTCAAATCTCTTTAATATTTAACTTAATGAAAAATACCTGGATTCTCATATCTGCTTCTCATTCTATCTATTGCAATATGTTGTTTTAGTTGAAGTTTATGAAATCTAGCCTGACATAGATACATGGTGTTGTAAAAGGGAGGAATATTTTAATAGCATTTTTTGGTCATTGAGGATATTTTTCTTTGATACAATTTTCTACAAGTAATGATTTCTTAAAGGCTAGTTACAGGCCGGGCACAGTGGCTCACACCTGTAATCCTAGCACTCTGGGAGGCCGAGGCGGGCGGATTGTTTAAGCTCAGGAATTCGAAACCAGCCTGAGCAAGAGCGAGACCCCGTCTCTACTAAAATAGAAAGAAATTAGTCGGACAACTAAAAATATATAGAAAAAATTAGCCGGGCATGGTGGCGCATGCCTGTAGTCCCAGCTACTCGGGAGACTGAGGCAGGAGGATTGCTTAAGCCCAGGAGTTTGAGGTTGCTGTGAGCCAAGATGACACCACGGCACTCACTCTAGCCCGGACAACACAGTGAGACTCTGTCTCAAAAAAAAAAAAAAAAAGGCTAGTTACAATATGGGGTCTGAAAATGTATCAGTAAACTTTTCATACTGCTACATTAAAATTTAGTGGCCTTGCCTATAATCCCAGTACTTTGGGAGGCCAAGGCAAGAAGATCGCTAGAGCCTAAGAGTTGGAAACCAGCCTGGGAAACATAGCGAGATCCCAATTCCCCCAACCGCCACTCCATCTCTACAAAAAATAAAAAAATTTAGCTGAGCGTAGTGCCCACCTGTAGTCCTAGCTACTCAGGAGACAAAGGCAGGAAGATTGCTAGAGCCCAGGAGTACAAGGTTGCAGTGAGCTATGATCATGCCACTGCACTCCAACCTGGGCAGCAGAGCAAGACCATGGACTCTAACAGAAAAAAAAGAAAGAAAGAAAAAAAAAAAGTAGTGATCTATCTCACACTTTTAATAGATCTTTAACTTACACATGATTTGATAATATTGTACCTTGGTTATTAGGAAAATATTAGTTCACTGAGTTATGTAGATTTTCCAAATGTTGGCACATTTTATTACACGATATCAAAAAATCACATTTGTTAATATTGCCACCAATCTTGTTAGAAATTCTTTATGTTTTGACAAGCTGTCAAGCTAACAGTGGTGAATACAAATTTCCCAAATTCTAATTTTTGCTGAAAGCTCAAATTTTATCATTGGCAGCAAATACTATCAGTTATTTTCCTAGAAATTACAGACTTCCTTGGTTCATTTTCAGAAAAATGTCTGCCAGATTTCCAGGTCTAAATAACCACAGTTTGTTCCCCAGTTATTCTTTCAAATAAAAATGGGATGTCTTGAAAAAAGTGGCCAATTCAACATGCAATTCAATCACACGTGCTTTTCCACAAGCTAACTATCACACTTCTGTATGCAATAGAAGTGCTTTCTGCATATTTCCTGTTTTGTCACACAGAATATTTTAAAAATGTGTACTCAAGGTGTAAAATTTAATATAAAATTAATAACTTTTAGTGCTTCATTGAAGATATCTTCAATGGGGGAGGAGGGAGGAGGGGACGGGTATATGCATACACAAAGGGTGCAATGCACACCACCCGAAGAATGGACATATTTGAAACTCGGACTTGGGGGGGGGGCAAGGGCAACGTACGTAACCTAAACATCTGTACCCCCATAATATGCTGAAATAAAAAAAAAAGATATCTTCAATGAAATGGACTTTTTTCCTTTGCAATTGTATAGTGGTGAAGAATACAGAAACTACTAGTACAGTTGGTCCCACTGCTTTGATTCATGCTGAGCCACCAGCAAGGTAACCCACCACTGTTTTTGCACTATCTGTGTAAATGTGAATACAGTAAAATAAATAAATAAATAATGACTTTGCATTTCTATGAAAACGTTTTTAACCTTTTGGACCCGCTATTTTTTAGGGACTTTCAAGGATACAAGGACCACACTTGGAGAACCGATGATCTGGAATGTGAGCTCTATGAAAGCAGCGAGTTTTTTTTTATTCACTGTTATATCTTCAACACTGTTGTATGTAGAACAGAGCCTGGCACATAGTTGATGATCAATAAATATTTCCAAAATGTATTAATAAAGGACAGGTGGGAGATTAATCCTTTGTGGAACACGGAATAGCAACTTAAAATGTATAGTTTTCACTACATCTTGCACAATAGTCAACCAACACATGCCACAAAATGATATGAAAATCTAGTCTCCTTATTGCCATTTCCTTTGCTGAATACTCCACTGACTTCTAAATTATGAGCAAAGAGATCTCAAAGACATATGTGAAGGAAAAAATGCAAAACGTGCCAGAATCAAAGGATAAATGCTTTTTGGTTTTTTTGCATAGAAGGACAGAGCTAAAATGCCTTTAGAGATCATGTAGCCCAATTCCTTCATTTTGAGAAATGAGAAAACTGAGCAGTCTGGAGGGGGGCTGCTAAAATGACTGGCCCAAGATCGCCGAGTTAGTGACAGGACTAAAATATAAAACCTTTCAGGTTTTCTCTCACACACAGCAAGAGAGGAATGACATTGGGAACCAAGAGAATAATTTTTGTTTGTTTCTCTTATAGGAGATTGGCCAAGCAAGTTCAGAGTCAAAATCCTTAAGCCACTACGTGGACTCAGAACAGAAGAGGAATCTGAAGTTAAAGGGTAGAACAGCTACATGTACCGCCTGGTAGGGCACCTCGCTCCCCTCCCGAACAACTCAGGCTGGACAGATGCAAAGATGGCATAGAGAGTCAGCCCTGTCCCCTGGAATTGGGGAGAGGAAAAGAGTCAGGTTCTCAGAAGGAAGTAAACAGGGCCTGATGCCTGAGAGAAGGGCTGTGGGGCTGTACCCTGTATGGTAACATGGATAGAGCCAGAGATTGGAAAAGTCACAACGAAGAGGAATTTTTTTGGTATTTTCATCAGGGAGCTATTGGCATTTTGTATGGAATTATTCTACACATTGCAGGATATTTGCCATCCCTACCCTCCGCCCACTAAATGCCATTAAATCCCTAAGTCACTGTGACAACTAAAAACGTCTTGCACATTTCCAAATGCCCACTAGGGGGCCTGTATCGCCCTCAATTACCATTTATCATGTACTTCCTAATAAACACATCTGCTGATGAATGTAGTGGTATACAATTCAGAGATCATAATCAATCTTTCTCTTCTTCACAGATTTTTTGGTTCTCTTCCCCACCACCAGGCCTCCCTCAATAGCAATCAGTGCTTCAAGGTGAGAGTGACGTAGCCAAGGACAAAGAAGACGACTAAGTTTCTGAATGAAATTCTAAAACCAAAGGTGAAGCAGTAGACTTTTTATTATTCGGGTCAGGTTTTTTGAGAGAGGAAACAAGTTTTTAGAGCTCTAAATGAGTCAGAGCTTGGAAGACTCTGGGCTGAGCAATTATACCATAAACCAAAGGGTTAGAGTATATGAAATTGTCTACCAAAAGGAAATAAAAGTTCAACCTGCTGGAAGGAGGAAGAGGGCATGGGAGCAGAATCTAGATGCTAGCAGGTGCCCAAGAAAGAATTGTAACATGTAACACACACACACACACACACACACACACACACACACACACACTCCCGAGTCAGCTAAGAGGACAGGAAATTTCCCTGAGGGTACAGGAAGGAACTTAGAGCAGAGAGGGTCTTCACCTCGCTTCCAGTGGGCCTCACTGAGAAGGCCCTGCTCACCGCACAGCTAAGGCTGGTGACGGAGACACTCCTTCCCACCCTTGAGGATACTGAGCAGCCAACAGTTTTCTGAGCCCCGAAAAACAACATACAAGTGGCTAAAAGTGGGATGGCGGAATAGAATCAGGGCGAGGCAGACACAGAGCCACAGGGTAAGGGGCTGACCCCCAAAGACTAGAGGTAATGGTCATCTGAGCACATCCCGGGCCAGGTGCCTCTGAGGTCAGTAGAACATAAATCCCCAGGAAAAAAAGAGAACGAAAAGAAAGAGGAGCAAAACTCTGCATTGACTGAGTTTAAATCTGTAAGTTGCAAAGTTCAAGCAGAAGGTCAAGTTTTAGGCTCTTAAATGGAAAGAGGCTGTCTTAGCCCATTTTCTGTTGCTTATAACAGAATACCTGAAAATGGATAATTTTTTTTTTAAGTTTGTTTTTGTCCAGGTGCGGTGGCTCATGCCTATAATTCTAGCACTCTGGGAGGCCAAGGTGGCAGGATCCCTTGAGGCCAGGAGTTCAAGACCAGCCTGAGCAAGAGCAAGACCCTATCTCTACAAAAAACAGAAAAATCAGGGCCGGGCGCGGTGGCTCACGCCTGTAATCCTAGCACTCTGTGAGGCTGAGGCGGGTGGATCACTCCAGGTCAGGAGTTCGAGACCAGCCTGAACAAGAGCGAGACCCTGTCTCTACTAAAAATAGAAAGAAATGAGCTGGACAACTAAAAATATATATATAAAAATTAGCCGGGCATGGTGGCGCATGCGTGTAGTCCCAGCTACCCGGGAGGCTGAGGCAGGAGGATCGCTTGAGTCCAGGAGTTTGAGGTTGCTGTGAGCTAGGCTGACACCACGGCATTGTAGCCCAGGCAACAGAGCAAGACTCTGTCTCGAAAAAAAAAATAGAAAAATCAGCCAGCAGTGGTGGTGTGTACCTGTAGTTCCAGCTCCTGGGGAGCCCAGGAATTTGAGGTTGCAGTGAGCTATGATGAGGCTACTGCACTCTAGTCTGGATGACAGAGTGACACCCTGTCTTAAAAAAAAAAGGTTTATTTCTTATGGTTCTGGAGGTTGAGAAGTCCCAAGTCAAGGGGCCACATCTGGTGAGGGCCTTCTTACCCCGTAAGAGATTCTCTGTAGAGTTTCTAGGCAGCACAGGACATCACATGATAAAGGGACTGAGCATGCTAGCTCAGGTCTCTCTTCCTCCTCTTCTAAAGCCACCAGTCCCACTCCCATGATTACTCATTAATCCATTAACCCATTAATTATGAATCCATGATTAAATTAATTCATCCAGGAGGACAGAGCCTTGGTGACCCAATCACCTGTTAAAGGCCCCACCTCTCAATATTGCCACATTGGGGATTAAATTTCAATATGATTTTTGGAGGGGACAAACATTCAAACCGTAGCAGAGGCTTAGCAAGTAAGAGCAGTAATAAGGACACAAAGAGCTCAGGAAACTTATCCTCCATACAGTAATGTGTGTTTACTCCATCTTTAGTTAAGCCCTTTATTTGCAGTACCTTGTACCAAATATCAGCTATTTAGATTGTTTAGGGTTAATTATTTATGTAGTTTTGTTGACTATGTATTGACAAACAAGCGCTCTTTTTACTTCTCTGTGATTGTCCATACCACTGAGGTAGCCCCTAACTATATAGGGGCTGAAGATTGCCGTTATCAATGGATGAGATACTTTAAGCTGCAATCTGTCCATTTATATATATTTTTTTACACTTGAATTAAAAAAGCCATGTACATTTTTAAATCAATGAAATATTTAATTTCTATTTTGTGCTATGTGTAGTTTAAAAATTAACTGTCACAAAGAAAACAACAACAGCTAAGACCTTAGGATAATTTTCTTGGAACATCTTCCAAAGCATCACAATTCCTAAACTGAGAACCATAGTGTAAATTCAGAGAAATTCCACCTTAGATTTGACTGAGTATCTAGGAGCAAATAATTTTCTCTTTGTTCATACTCTTATAGAGGGTTTTTTCTAAATTCAGATGCCATTAAGTTCAGATTTTAAATTCCATGAACATACACAGTATGCACCTCTTAGGAGATGACCAAAATGGGCATTGTCTTATTTCACACACTCAAAGTAAGCCTGGAGTTTATCTCCTTATTTTGATATTGGTGAGAAGCTCATGTTTTATGTTAGTAATTTCTACTTTTCTCTTTCCCCAGAAAACAATAGAATTTTAATTTGTTTTCAAAGAATGCCAAAACAGTCTGAAAAACCAATACTCACAGAAAGTCTTAAGCTATCATAAGCCCATAATCAGATCTTCTGATCTTTCATGTGTTGTTCAGTAAATTCTGTTTTATATTACAAAAGAGCAAAATGGCTATGCTTAATACACTGCTAGTTTTGCAACCAAAGTTCTGTAAAATTTCATGTTCTCTTTATTCATTATGTGGATTTGTAAGAGCAGCCTCCATACCTTATGTCAGAACTAAGTGATAAAACAAAGCAATGTGCTGAAGTCAGTCTATTTTGTTGCATACCTGACACCTTTTTGTGGTTGCATATTATTACCCAGTTCATGAAAAAAAAATCTACAAGCTTGGCTTTCAGGTCACTTCTGATAGCCTTGTGGTTCATTCTACTGCTTAGGAGCTTTGTATTCTGCTTGTTTGTTTGTTTGTTTGTTTTACTTTTCATTTGGTGGCTCAAATGGTATCTGCTTTAGTTGTGTAAAGAATAAAAACAGAAGACTTCTTAGACTTCTTAATCGTGTTACTGTGTTCTCTGGGTAAACATGACTGAGGCCTGAATAGAATAGAAAGACAGCTGTGATTTTAGAACGTCTTTTCTTCTTTTGATCACCTCCTTTGGTAAGTAATAAGATACACATGACATAGAATTCTAAGAGCTGACTGAAGCTCAACATTTAAAGTCCGAGAAAAATGTGAGTTAAAAACTAAATATTACGCACAGAACAGGACAAGCAACTTATTTCTTGTACTTGAAACTACTTTTTCAAACAAGTTAAAACTGCTAGGAAGCTCTTGGGAAACTCTTTTCAGTCATTGCAAAAAATAGCTGAAGCCATTCTAATCTGGCAAAGACTTAAAGGGCCTAAATTCCTAAAAGCATTAGGGCATTTTTCCCTCCTTATTTGCTCAGTATGCTGTATGAGAATGATTTTTGTTACAACAAATTCAGAGTTAAAATATCTTTTTATTCATGTAATATACTCTATGAGCGTCGTATGTAGCTGTGAAAGAGACGGTTGCTTAAGCTGACACTGCAGAAGGTTGGAGGAAGTGTTGATTAGAATTTGCACATTTGTTCTGAGTTAGTGAATTCCAAGCAGGTTTGCTCATGGGAACTCATGGCTCTTCCACAACTGTTCAGCTCTGGATCATGGCCACCTGTGTGTCATTCCCATGCAATGACTGCTGTTAATACTTTGGTGTATATGTTTCCAGTCTTTTCCTCTCTTCATATACATTTTTTAATTTGAGAAGTTGATCTCATAGTGTACTGCTATTTTATAATCATTTTTTCACTAACAATGTGTGATTTTTTTTTAAAAACACCCCATGTTCAATCCTGTAAAATTATCCATCATCTAGCTGTAACACAATTTATTAGTTTCTTCTTGTTGCACACTTAGGCTATTTCCAATTTTTGCCTATTATAAATATTGTTATGATTATCATCCTTGAACTTAAGTCTTTGGGCACATCTTGTTCATTTCCTATAGATAAATCCTAGAAATAATATTACTAGGTCAAATGGCAAATATGATGACCTATAATATTACCACTGGGAGATAACCACGGGAAACAATTTGGTGCTTATTTGTACCCTCTGTTTTGAAATTTTTTTTTTTTTTTTTTGAGATGGAGTCTCACTCTGTCACCTGGGCTAGAGTACCGTGGCATCAGCCTAGCTCACAGCAACCTCAAACTCCTGGGCTCAAGCAATACTACTGCCTCAGCCTCCCAATTAGCTGGGATTACAGGTGCACGTCACCACGCCCACCCAGCTAATTTTTCTATTTTAGTAGAGACAGGGTCTCGCTCTTGCTCAGGCTGGTCTTGAACTCCTGAGTTCAAGTGATCCTCCTGCCTTGGCCTCCCAGAGTGCTAGGATTATAGGCGTGAGCCACCACAACTGGCCTGTTTTGAAAAATTAACATGAATGAACACAAATGTATATTTATGTAACTTTTTAAAAAAGTTGTGTTATGTACGGGCGGACTATATTGAAGGATTTTAAACAGAGGAATGATATGATCTAATTTTCATTTTAGAAGGATCATTCTGGCTGCTTTGCTGCAAATAGACTGCAGGGAGCAAAGACAGAAGAAAAGATAGAAGCAGGGAGTCTTTCAGTAATCTAGGAGAGAAATATAATAATAGTGGCTTGCAGCAGGGGGCAGCAGTGGAGGGAGTGAATGGTGGTCAGATTCTGGATATATTTTTGCAGGAAGACAGATTGGATGTGGAGTATGAGAGAAGAAAGGAGTGCAGATGAACTCCAAGTTTTTCGGACTTGAGCAATTGAAAGGATGATGTTTGACATCATGTGACAGGGGAAAGGCAGGTGGAGCAGGTTTGGAAAGAGAAGAACAAGAATTCGGTTCAGAGAGAATAAGTTTGGGATATTGATTAGGTGTCCAAGTGGAGATGTCCAGTAGGCTGCAGAATATATGAGTTCAGAATTCTGGAGCAAACAGGCAGGCATTGGAAATATAAATATGGGAATCATTAGCATATAGGTGCTCTTCGAAGACAGAAGTCTGGGGGAGATTACCAAGGGAGTGAGTACAGATAAGAGAGTGGACTGAGACTGGGAAGGAGGAGCATTCCAGCATAAAGAGCACTTACTGTGCACAGGTACTATTCTGCGTGCTTTGCATAGATTATAGGTTGACTCGCTTAATCTGCGAAGCAATTCAATGAAGAGGTACAATTTCTTTTCTTTTCTTTTCTTTTTTTTTTTTTTTTGAGACAGGGTCTCACTCTGTCACCCTGGCTAGAGTGCAGTGTTATTATCATAGCTCACAGCAACCTCAAATTCCTGAGCTCAAGTGATCCTCCTGCCTCAGCCTCCCAAGTAGCTGGGACTACAGGTAAGCACCACCCCGCCTGGTGAATTTTTTCTATTTTTTTCTTTTTAGGGGGGAGGGTCTCACTTTTGCTCAGGCTGGTCTCAAACTCCTGAGCTCAAGTTATCCTCCAGTCTTGGCCTCCCAGAGTGTTACAGAGGATTACAGGCGTGAGCCACCACACTTGGCCAGAGGTACAATTCATATGCCCATTTTACAGAGGAGGAATCAGAGGAACAGAATAATTCTCAGCAAATGGAATAACTACTTCATGATATGAATTGATAGATAAGTTTTACCTCCCCTATTGAATAATGCAAATGTATTCTGAGATAAGTCATGTAAAAATTTTTTGCACAGGTTTTATCCAGCATGTCTCAAAAATCTTAGTAGCACTGGAAAATGTTCTAGTTATATTTTAAAGAATCAGCATGACTCATCTGCTCAAAGGTGCTTTTCTTTTCAGCTGACAACATGTTCTAGGAAAGAATATTGTGGAGAGTAAAAGAAATTTAAAAACTTACGTTCAAATAAGAGAAGAGGAGAAACCATTTTCAGTGTTCAGTATTCAGTATTCCTTCCTTCCTTCCTCCCTCCCTTCCTTTCTTTCTTTCTTTTTCTGAGACGAGGTCTCACTCTCTCACCCAGACTGGAGTGCAGTGGTGTGATCATAGTTCACTGCAATCTTGTGTTCAATATTTCTTAAAGATGTTGTCCTTATTTGTTTTCACATGTTTCTTCCTCAAGAGCCATGCATTCTCTAATTGTATTTAGGGATGGGAGAGGCAAGTCAATGAAGGGAAATAATCATCATTCCTACCACCTTACGCTGTAATACATTCAGAACTTCTGAACGCGACGGTTTCTTTTTTCTTTTTTTTTTTGAGACAGAGTCTCACTATGTTGCCCGGGCTAGAGTGCCGTGGCGTCATCCTAGCTCACAGCAACCTCAAACTCCTGGGCTCAAGCGATCCTCCTGCCTCAGCCTCCCGAGTAGCTGGGACTACAGACATGAGCCACCATGCCCGGCTAATTTTTTCTATATATTTTTAGTTGTCCAATTAATTTCTTTCTAATTTTAGTAGAGACGGGGTCTCGCTCTTGCTCAGGCTGGTCTCGAACTCCTGAGCTCAAACAATCCGCCCACCTCGGCCTCCCAGAGAGCTAGGATTACAGACGTGAGCCACCGCGCCTGGCCCTGAACGCGACAGTTTCTAAGGCTATGCCTTGTCCTTAATAGAAATGTGCATCAGACAGGGAAAGACCAAAAGCACTATGGTGGGTTAATTATTACGGAAGGCTTCCAGAAAAAAAAATATTTCAAATTGTGCCCTTGGTACGTACCATGGAGATTTTTACGTCTTGGGACAAAGATGCAAGGATAAGCGAATTTGCAGTGTGCTCTTCTACTTTCTCTTCTTCCTTGGGAAAAAGGTCAATGTGAAAGAGAAGGTGAAAAGCAGAATTTGCAAGATGTTTTTTCGGGCAGATCGATTTTGGGAAAAAGGACAAATGGAAGTTGAGGATCTGGAAATAAAATTATGCCTGCCAGTGCTCCTAGGGAAGTCTTTGCATACCTTTGGGGTTTCTGCAACTCTCATTACATACTGTTGCCCCAAACAATCCCAATGGGGAGGGGAAAAAAAAGAGAGAGAGAGCTATCTAAAACAGTAGTGACTGCAGAGGCTTTCCTCTACTGAACACAAAATATGTGACAATGGACAGATGGGTACATTTACCTAAGTACTAGAGAGCAGCAAGACACTTGAATAATACCAGGAAAAGCAGAATCCAGAAAGGGCTTAGAGGTGTGAAAAATCATTAAAAAAAAGCACGGAAACTTTTAAGGTCGTGTTCATGACGAGAACAACAAAAAGACTCTGTTTGGGGAAAGATGATGTAATATTAAAAAGATAACAGAGAAAGCAGAACTAACCAGTTTCTTTTTCTCCAGTCTTCTCTCAATAACTACCTTCAAGTGGAAAGGGTAAAAGAGAAAACTAAATCCAAGGAAGGTAAGAAATAGGAGATTTTTAAACTTCATTATTTTAATGATTTATTTGATTATTCCCAGATAGATTATATCCTAAGATATTTAGAGAACTTGGGGTGTAATCATGCAACTAATGTTAACAATCTTAGAAAGCAATTTTATGAACAAAAGGCAGCATAGATTCATTAAGAATCAATGCTGTTAAACTAACCTTACATAAGCTATAAAACTTAATCAACTCAATACCTAAGAACTTAGTACTCAACTTAAAGCCTGAGCTCTGTATTTTTTTCACTTAATGTTATATTGGAGCATTTCCTGCATGTCATTAAATATTCTCCTACCCTATAATTTTAAATACCTATATAGTGCTCAATTATATAAATATTTTCTAAATTACTTAATCAATTCATTGTGGTCAAGTCTAGACTGTTTCAAATTTTTGGCTTTTAAAAATCATGTGGGAAGCCATGCACCTGTAGTCCCAGCTACTTGGGAGGCTGAGGCAGGAGGATCCCTTGAGGCTGTAGTGAGGTATGATCATACCTGTGAATAGCCACTGCACTCCAGCCTGGGCAACATAGCAAGACCCTGTCTCTACTTTAAAAAAAAAAATCATGCTGGTATTATGATCATTTTACATAAAAGTTGGAAAACTTTTTTTTTTTTTGAGACAGGGTCTCACTCTGTTGCCTAGACTAGAGTGCAATGGCATCATCATAGCTCACTGCAACCTCAAACTCCAGGGCTCAAGCCATCCTCCTGCCTCAGCCTCCCAAGTAGCTAGGACTACAGGCATGCACCAGCACGCCTGGTTAATTTTTCTATTTGTAGTAGAGACGGGGTCTCACTGTTGCTCAGGCTGGTCTTGAACACCTGGCCTCAAGCAATCCTCCTGTCTTGGCCTTCCAGAGTGCTAGGATTGTAAGAACCGGTCCCCCTCGGCCCCAGGAACAGAGAAGCAGAGTCACCGAGGATGCAAATGGCAAAGGAGTTTATTTGCTAGCTCGAGCTAGGGTCCAAGTCCCAGAGCACCAACGCAGTGGCCTCCCTAGGAACCAGGACCCCGCCCCGGGGTAAAAGTGAAGCTTTTATACTTTTGGTTGCGCATGACACACCGGAGGCATATGATACGCTGAGCCCACCATCCCCTTTCCCCCTTTGTCCATTGGTTCCTTTAAAAGTGGAGGATTGTTTAGACCCCTGATTGGGTGGTCCCAAGCCTCAGGATTTTCAATTGGCGCCAGTTCTGATCTGCGTTTGGGGAGGGGGACTGAGACTTAGGCCTACTCTAGGAAGTTTAGCCTGTCATGGAGTTACTCCTGCCCTGTTTTTTTTTTGATTAACTATATTTGACTAACAACTAAAAGCAAGCACAGTTACAGAAGCAAATGGCATTAGTTAAAATCAAAGAGAACACATTTTTCTAATCTAAAACAGTTTCTGTTCCACACAAAACAAAGTACATTCTTCTACTATCAATTCATGCCTTTCAGGATAACAGGTGTGAGCCACTGCACCTGGCCAGTAAACTATTTCTCAGATTTAAGTTAAATTTTCAGAAGAGAAACAAATAAATCAAAGGCTACAACATTTCAAGTCTTTTAATAAGTATTACCAAAATTGTCTCCAGAAAGATGTACCTTTTTATATTCTCACCAACAATATATGAGTGCCTGTTTTTCTAACCCTTATCAATACTGAAAGATTTTGGTAGAAAAATCTTTTTTTGGTGATTTTTAAATTGTGGCAAAATATACATAATATACACTTTACCATTTTACCCATATTTAAGTGTATAATCCAGTGGCATTAAGTGTATTCCTAAGGTTGTACAACTATCTCCACTATCCATTTCCAGAACTTTTTTGTTATTCCAAATAGAAACTTTATACCCATTAAACAAAGAAAAATTTTTAAAAAACACTTTAAATTTTGCCATTCTTTTGCTATGTTATTCAATCCCACCAGTATTACTCTTCCCTCTTCCTAAGATACTGGTATTATTCTATATTAGTCAGAATAGGACAGGCTATTCTATTGTAATAAACCACTCCAAAATCTTGTGGCTTACACAAGAAAAGTTTGTTTCCCATTTAAGTTACATATTCTATGCCAGCCAGTGAGTGTCTCTGCTTTACACAGGCTTTCAGACATCCAGGCTAATAGAGGCTCCCATCATTTCATAGCTTTACTACTTGGAACATGGAGATTTCATAGTTACCAAGGCAGAGCAAGAAGATGCTGCAGAGCCTTGCACCAGAAATGAAATGTTTCAGCCTGAAAATCACATGTGACTTCCATTATAGGCAGAAGCACTTGGTTAGAACTGGTAACATGGCAGGAGGTGGAAAGTATATTCCTCCCATGTATCCTGGAAGAGAGGAGAACTGGGAATGGGTAAGTGCCAGAAGTCTCTACATCTTCATTCATATCCATGCTGATATAAAACTGGCTTCATTTAACTCTTTACAATGATTTTTTTCTATTAACGGAGTGCACACATTAATGTTTTACTTTTTATAATGCCACAAGAAATCTTGGAATAAGAAGTGAAAACAATTAATTTAGAAAACCAGTCATTTGACCTAAGTGAAAAGTCTCGTTTCATAGAGTGATATGTAAAGACACCTTGATGTCTTCCTATCTTTGCTATCGATTGCTATCTTTGGGCCTAGCTTTCTTAATAACTTCTACTTTTTGAAGAAGATGCTGATGCTTTGCCAGTAACACTGGGTCCTCTGCCTTTCATGTGGTTAGTCATGTCAACGTGGATGTCCCATGGAGGATGGTAAATGCTGACAAACTCTTTTTTAAAAAAAGTTCGTTAGCAACCTTTTTGAGAAATGGGATATCAGTACTTAATTAACATGAGCTTAATTAAACAATGCACTTTTTGTTTTAGTTTATTCCTGACAGAAGTTTTGTTTTTGCAAAAAAAAAAAAAGCATTACTAAACAGTAAAGTGTTTACGGGTTTGTTCAACACAATAAAGGAGGAACAGCTCTAGTGATAGTGTTCAGAGTACTCCCTATATGCTCTGCGGCAGCTCTACTCAGCCTCCGTTTTCTTGTACATCTTACACTCAACCTATAATTTTCTGTGTTTCCTGTTGCCCCTGCTGACTGGTGGCCTGGCAACTTCATTCACCTTGAAGGTTATGGAATGGGCCACTCTGAAACTGGCTGGTACACCAAATAGCCAGCAAGATTAGCAGTATCAACTACTTCTCTGGACACAAATACTGGAAGGAGTAGCTGTCCCTACTGGATCATATCCTGGAAAGCTTCATTTCATCAGCAAATGCCCTTTTCCTGTTCTCAAAAGCCTTGGTTGCAATTGCTTCTGGAAAGGTCAGGAAAAGAGAGCTGTGTTATCCTTCAAATATCCTTCCAGATTATCCATGTGTCAAAGCGAGAACTCTGTTCACTGCACATGTGTCTCACATACTACTAGATGAGACCCCGGCAGGAGCTAGAAATACAGAGTGGATGTCCAGCAAACCCATCTGGCCTCGTTTAAAAAATCTTTTCCATGTTTAGTTATTTATGGTAAAACCCTATTTAAAAATGGAAAATCTAGGGGAAAATGGTAAAAGGGAGGGGATGCCATGACAACAGGTATAAAGTGGGTCAGTTCCAGGCAAAGAAGGACTTAAGGTCATACTACTTAGAGCTAAGTGATCAAAGATGATATTATAGTTTAATGAGTTGTATCCCCAGTGTGTGCCATGGGCACTAGGTTCCCCTTTCAGAATATAAATGGGAATGTTACTGTTTTCTGTTCTATCTCAGCCAGATAAACCAATTCAAAATACCTCACGATTTCCCTGAAGGTTCATTGCCTTCTTCTGCCAATCTAGATAAGACTAATCTTCTTTGGCTGTAAGGAATAAACACTGATTCTGTCAACTTAAGAAAAAGGACATTTTATTCCAAGGATGTGGGGTGCTAAAGGAAGCCTGAAGAACCAGCTTTGGAAGCAGCAGCTCGGTAGCCTGCCAGCCAGCAGGTCTCTTTCAACACTCTTGGCTGGAACAGATGAACTTTGTTTCTTCTATCAGTACTTTACTATGTTCAAAAGTCAAAGTCCTGGGAAAGAGAGTCTGGTTTGCCGAGCATAGGTTATGTGCCAAGCCCTTGGTGGTGGCAGGTTGGAGAGGAAAGATTTGCACATGGAGCCTCTAGGGATCTCTTTGGGTTCCCTAGTGTGAGGCAGGCATGGGAATTTTACCAAGACTACATGCTATGTGGGAAAATGATTACCCAGGTGGAAATCAGGGTGATGGTGGGAAGTGGGAATGAAGGTGGGTGTCCAAAAATGCCCGTATTCACCACTTAGAGCTAAAATGATCCATTTAAATAGCATCAAAGCCCATGAACCCATGAGACTGTTGAGTTGATATGTGGTGATTTATTTTACTGTTTTCCAATTATTAGGTTGCTTTGTCTTCTTTTTTTCTGCAACAAACAGCCCTAAGCATATACATTTAAAAAATTATTTTCTTGGGACAAATGGCCAGGTCTGAAATTGCTGGGTAAGAACATGCATTTTTATATTTTTTCACTTTCTATTTTACGGAAGTGCTGATGGACTCTGACAATATGCCTCTAGTCGTGGCAGGTTGGCTTTCCAGTGGCTGGATATTGGCCCGGTAGAAGGTCACCTTGTGGAAACTTCTCTCTGGGTCATACCAGGGATACTTGGGGTGCCAGGAAAAACATTCTCTTCAGAGCTCTTCTCTTTCCTTTCGACTACTATTTTTTTTTAAATCTCAGTTGATATCTGGATAAAACAAACTGCAAGGTCACTGCTTAGGTCGATTGATCACATGTCATAGGAAAGAGGGCAGCATTTGCCTAAGGGATGTACGGGCAGCGTGAATGCCTGCTGCTGTACATGGTGTATGCTCCTATATTACTGTGTGTGTCTGCCCAGCTCCCTCCTCTCCGTGCCAAGTCTCTCCAAAAGCTGGGGGCGGGGTGGGGAGCAGTGATTGCACTAATTACAGGAAATTCCCCCTGGGGAGGGCGCTGGTTGTGTGCTTTGACCCACATCTCCTTGAGCCAGGTTCTTCTACCTCTGAACTTGATAAAAGTCCCAGATTTCTTCAGAGGATATGAACTGCAATGTGGGAGGACTGGAGAATTTTCCCCACACACCCATTTTTCCACTTCCCTGCCCCAGCTTCACTGAGAACGCCCACTTCTCAGCCAGGCTGCCAGGCTGGCTTGGCGGAACAGCAGTGTGCTTTGTTTTACAATTATCCATGTGTCAGCTTCTTCTCCAGGGCTAGAGTATACCAGATTGTAAACCCCTTGAGATTAAGGACAGTTTTGCCTTAGTCTTGCCTGCAGCGTTTACCACAATGCCTTGCCCACCCACGTACTAGATCAATATTTGCTGATCGAGTATCTCCAGGTAAGTGTAATAGTTCTAGAACTTCCTTGGGGCACTAAACTCTTTCAAGTGATGACGTCTAGGAGTCCTGGAAAAGGTGAGCTCTCCTGAGAAGCAAGAAGGGAACCCTGAAGCCCATGCTCAGTGTTCTCAAGGTAAAAAGCAAGGCTAGTGCAGAGCAGGTGGGACGGGTCCTCATTCCCTCTCCAGCCCCAGCTAGACCCATGCTGCTCCAGTCACACGGTCTTTTTCAGTTACTTGTACAGGTTCTTCCACGAAGCCCGTTCTGGAAACGCTTCTTCCCTCTCCACGTCATGTTCACTTCACCTCTTCGCATTAATTCCTCATCCTTCAGGTCTCAGGTCAATTGTCACATCCTCAGTGACATCCAAAGTCCCCTATTTTTTTTTATTTCAGAATATTATGGGGGTACAAAAATTTTGGTTACATATAATGCCGTTGCCTCGCCCAAGCCAGGGCTGCAGGAGTGCCCTTCCCCCATGCAGTGCGCTCTGTATCCACTAGTTGTGAGTTTACAAAGTCTCCTGTTAATAGCACCAGGTACAGCTCCTTCCTAGCACTTATCAGAGATGTCATTCGACATTTTGTATTTTCAATATGTTCTTTCTTTCCGGAGAATATTACTCCGTGAGAGCATGAACCATGCTAGTTTTGTTCACTATTGCTGTCCCACTTCTAGCATAGCACCTGGCATATAATGGGCGCTCAGTGAATACTGGAGGCAGAAGGAATAGTATGTGCACGGCACACTGGTGCACCACTGTGATCCTGGGAGAGACAGAGATTCTGGATGCACTCACAGAGCTTACCCAGCTTAGTGCTCTCAGCATAGCTTTTCTTAAATTGCATCACCCAGATTGCTAGGTGTGGACTCTCAATAGGTGTTCTGTGAAGAAAAAGCTCTTTTAAAGACATAGATGTAATTAAAATGTCAAACACATTTGGACAGTTGTTATTATTATTATTCTGTGAGATAATGTCTTTTTTTTTTTTTTTTAGAGACAGGGTCTCACTGTGTGGCCCAGGCGATCCTCCTGTTTAAGCCTCCCAGGTAGCTGAGACTATAGGCATGCACCACCATGCCCAGCTAATTTTTTTTTTTTTTTTTGAGACAGAGTCTCACTCTTTTGCCCAGGCTAGAGTGCTGTGGTGTCAGCCTAGCTCACAGCAACCTCAAACTCCTGGGCTCAAGCGATCCTTCTGCCTCAGCCTCCCAAGTAGTTGGGACTACAGGCATGTGCCACCATGCCTGGCTAATTTTTTCTATATATTTTTAGTTGTCCGATTAATTTCTTTCTAATTTTTAGTAGGAGACGGGGTCTGGCTCTGGCTCTTGCTCAGGCTAGTCCAGCTAATTTTTTTGTAGAGCTGGGATCTCACTATGCTGTCCAGGCTGGTCTCAAACTCCTGGACTCAAGTGATCCTCCTGCCTCAGCCTCCCAAAGTGCCAAGATTACAGGTGTGAGCCACTATGCCCGGCCTCACTCTTCCTTCATAATACTTTTTTTTTATGGTGGTAAAATATACATAACATAAAAGTTACCATTGTAAGCATTTTTAAATGTACAGTTCATTGGCATTAAGTATATTCACGTTGTTGTACAAGTATCACCATTATACTTTTTGCAGACTATAAGTTCACAAATTTGTTCTGTAGCATCCTCATATCTTGGTGGATTAACCCACCCCCTGCTCAAAGAGTGGCCCTTGAATGACCTCAGCTACTTGGCATTACCCCCTCTTGGCCTCAGTTATAAGTTAAGTGATGGGCCCCCGGGACTAACTGAGTCAGGGCACAGCAGTCTCCTAAATTGGCCTGATTCTCAGATTGAAGTAGCTGTGACAAGGGAGCAGCTTTCTAGCTCAGGAAGGGGTATTATTTACAAGTGAGTCTGGAAATGTTGACGCTATTTGGTTGTCATGAAGGAAGCTTTCTGGAGGCTGAAGTCGATACCCACAAGGTGGGCAGAGCAGAGAGAATCACAGAGAGACGGAGCTGGGTGCTGATAACTGCTTCGGAAGCCTGGCCTACCTCCCCGTGGAGGTTTTCAGCACTGTGGTACAACAATTTATTGCTTTAGCTATTTTAGCATTTTTATTTCTTCCTTTATTTTGTTTTGTTTTCCCTGATACTTGTGAGAGAAAGCAGCCTCATATAGTCTGGAAGACATTTTAAGATCTATCTTAAATTTTTTCTCACTATATTACTTATGCTTTGTCATAGCTATTATTTATATACCTCACAAAGGTGTCACCCTGCAGCAGAAACTGCTAGCTTCCTGCTCAAAATTTATTGTCCCAGCCAGGCACACCTGTAATCCTAGCATTTTGGGAGGCCAAGGCAGGAGGATTGCTTGAGCCCAAAAGTTCGAGACCAGCCTGGGGTACAGTGAGACTCCATCTCTACAAAAAATAGAATAATTAACCAGGCATGGTGGTGCATGCCTGTAGTCCTAGCTACTCAGGAGGCTGAGTCAGGAAGACCACTTGAGCCCAGGAGTTTGAGGCTGCAATGAATAACGATCATGTCACTGCACTCTATCTGGAGCAACAGAGTGAGATCCTGTCTCAAAAAACAAAACAAAATGAAACAAAACAAACAAACAAAAAATCACTGTCTCTTCTCTTTGTAGAAAAATTCAGATTTCATTTAGGGTAGCAATGTACCTGGATAAAAGGCCACGTTTTCCATCTTCCCTTGCAGTGAGTTGTGAGCATCTGACTAAGGTCTGGTCAATGAAGTAAGAAGTAAAAATATTGTGTGATATGCACAGGAATGCTGAGAAAAGAAGCTGACTTGACTATTGGGGGGCCCTTTTATCTTCTCATCTTCTCCCTTCTTTCTTTCCAGAAGGAGCTCTAGGAGCCATCTTGTACCACCAGTGACATTGAGTAGGAAAGTCAATGCTTCCTGGGGTCTGGAATCATGGACTTCTTTTATGAGGGAGAGAGAAGAGAGAAGAGAGAGAGAGAGAGAAAAACTCCTCATGGTTTAAACCACTGTTATTCTGGATTTTCTGTCATAATGCATCTGAACCTAACTTACTCACAACCTGAAACATATCCATAGATTCAGTGGAACCCGTATTTGACTTTATAGACAGTTACTTCATGACTCATCAGGGAAAGACAATATTGTATGTAGCGGAACCTACATAAAAGGAAGCTTTGCTCTGAGTTAACCTCTATTTTATCTAGACTGAAACTTGACCAGCTTGCATTGATTCAAATCCTTAACTAATCCAAGCACTGAGCAAAGCCTAAAAATACCATTTTGGGTGTCAATGTCTACCTGACATGCATGCTTGAATGTCTCCCTGGCATCTTGAACTTCATTAGTCTGACATTGAAACTGACCCTACCCACCCCAGTCACCGCCAACCCCGCCACGTTGTCTCCTTTCAGTAAATGACACATCGATCCACCTAACTTACCATGCCACAAGCCTGAGGGCCATCTCTGACACCTTCTTCCTCATTTCCAATATCCAGGCCATTGTGAAGTCCCAGAATCTCCCTCTGAAATACATTTCACTTCTATTTCTCTCTGTCTCCAGTGTCACTTTGGAGGGTGAAGCTATACTATTTCTTGCCCAGACAACTCCAACAGCCTTCTGTCTAGATTCTCATTCTCTACACAGCAGCTATGGAGAAAACACAAACCAGATCATATTACCACCATGCACAAAACACTTCAAAGACTTCCAGTAGTGTTGGGATACAATTCCGAATTTTATGGCTTATGAGGCTCTGCATGATGTGGCCTCCGTCTACCTTCCACCACCTAGCATTGTCATATACCAGTTTTTCTCACTGTGCTTTAGCCACGTGACCTGCAAGTCTTCTGAATGTGCCATCCCATCTTGCACAGGCTGGTTCCTTGCCTGGATTACTCTACTCCCACCCTCTACCGGGTGGTTAACTCCTACTGATTCTTCTGGTCACTGATTAAATAACACTTCCTCAATGAGGCCTTCCCATTCCCAATCTATATCAGGTCCTCCAATTATAACCTCTCAGACACCCTGTAACTGGCAAGTTATGTGAGTTATGTGCAACTTAATTTTAAATTAGATATATGTTTGTGTGATTTTTTTTTTTTTTGGTATAATGTCAGTCTCCCTCCAGAGACCAAAAACACAGTGAGGACAGCCACCATCTGTTTTGTGTGCTGCTGCATCACTAACACCTAGCATGGTGCCTAACACATAGAGATGGTTAACAAATATTCGTGGGAAGACTGAATTAATTAATGACCTCAAGATGAAACCTGGAATCTCAGTAGCATCTGCTTTTGTGACTACTTACCTTTAATTCTGTCTCACATGGTTTAATGCTATGATTTAAGGGCTGCCCTGCCCCCTAAATCTTTCCCATATTGATAGAATGTCTTCTCATTCCTCTCTTTAGCCCATCCTTCCCGCCTTCCTCCTCCTTCTCTTGATCCTCATCATTATCATAACTCTTAGCAGGCACTTGACAAACACAATTTCATTAAATCTTCTCCAGCAACCCGCAGCTGGTACGTCATCATCTCCATCTCATAGATGGTAACTCTGAGGTTTAGAGAAAATCTACCTTTGCCAAGGTCACACAACTATTGAGTAGTAAAGCTGGACCTGGAACTCCTAAATATCTATCTTCGTACTGTATAGAGGTTTCTCTTTGCTTGGTCATACTTCTCATTCATCCCACATTTCCTGATCACTTGTACCAGGTACTGTCCAAGGGATAGTTGGATAAAACAAAACTAATTCAGCCCCTCCACTCCTGGCAATTACAGTAGACCTTTCTGTATTGCATTAAGATTCTTGTCTACTTGCTTTTTAACACTGTGTGTATGTGTGTTTGTGCGTGTGTGAAGTGACAAGTTATTTTTTTTTTTATGATGTGAAATTGTTTTAAACAACTTGTTTTGCTCCAATTAGCTGAAGAACTGGCCACATCGAATGAATGAGAAGTGGGAAAGGGTAAGGAAGGAGAGGTAGTTCTAGAATAGCTCATCTTTTAAAAAGTTTTAAGAAAACTTTATTGGGATATATTTCACATGCCAAAAAATCCACCCATTTAAACTGTACAATTCAATGATTTTTATTATATTCATAGAGTTGTGCAACCCTTACCGAAATCTAAGTTTAAAATATTTTCATCACCCAAAAAGAAACCCCTTACTGGCCGGGGGCGGTGGCTCAGGCCTGTAATCCTAGCACGCTGGGAGGCCGAGGCGGGTGGATCGTTTGAGCTCAGGAGTTCGAGACCAGCCTGAGCAAGAGCGAGACCCCGTCTCTACCAAAAATAGAAAGAAATTAATTGGACAGCTAAAAATATATAGAAAAAATTAGCCGGGCATGGTGGCGCATGCCTGTAGTCCCAGCTACCTGGGAGGCTGAGGCAGGAGGATCACTTGAGCCCAGAAATGTGAGGTTGCTGTGGGCTATGATGACGCCACGACACTCACTCTAGCCCGGGCAACAGAGTGAGACTCTGTCTCAAAAAAAAAAAAAAAAAAAAAAAAAAAAGAAAAAGAAACCCCTTACTGCCTTACTGTCTACACCTTTTATTCTACCCGCTCCTTGCCTCTGGCAACCACTAATCTTTCCATCTCTATAGATTTCCCTATTTTGGACATTTCACATGAATGAGGAGTGTAATATGTGGCCTTTTGTGGCTGTCTTCTTTCACTTAGCATAATCTTTTCACACTTTGTCGTGTTGTTGCATGTGTCAGTACTTCCTTTTCATTACAGATTAATATACCGTTGTATGGATACACACATTTTGTTTATCCATTCAACAACTAATGGACATTTTGGTTGATTACACTTTTTGGATGTTATGAGTCATGCTGCTATGAACATCTGTGTACTTGTATTTGTGTAGACATGTATTTTCATTTCTCTGGGGTCTATACCTAAGAGTAGAATTGCTGGGTCATCTGGTACCTCTATATGTTAACACTTTGAGGAAGTGTCAGCAGCCCCTTTTTATGAGGAAAGACTTAGGGTTTTGTCCAGAGGATTCAGTGCTGGTCAGTGTCAGCTGTTTTGCAAGGCCCTGTGTGTTTACACCCCTTCTAAGGTTGAGTGTCTTTCTTCCCCTTTATTTGCCTCTTTTATTCTCTTTTCAGTAGACTCCAGTCCCCTGCTGATTTTCGCAGGAACTGAAGCTTTCAACTCCTAAAAGTTATTTGTAAAACATTTTGAACTCTCTGGAGGATGGACATTAAAGTAATAATGTTTATCTGTGGGTTCAGCAGTCAGGCTGCTGTTTTGTAACAAAAGAGCTTATTGAGTAGGAGGCTTATTTAACTTGTTCCTGAGGGTTACACTCCTACAGCGCACTGCCCAAACAGATTCTTAATTACCATGCTCAGTCTGAAGGTTTTAAAGAGTTCCTTTGAAGTTTCTTGGTAACATTATCATCATTAGTAGGCTTATATGTGGAAACATATATTGTGTTTGTAGATGTATGTGGAGTCCTAGTGTATTCCTGGAACATATTAATAATTGTTTAATAAATTGTTAGTTGGTGTTATGAAGCATCATTCTAATGAACCATTAGTGGTTTCTTTTAGGTATACATTTCAATAATTTAAAATGTCAGCTTCTTAGGGGACACATTTGAGTTCTGTTTCATGACACACGAAATAGAAAACTTTCAGGTATAGTGACATAAATCCTCATTTGATCTCTCCCACCCGGTGTAAACCACACATACTTTGTTTTCCGTGGTTATTTTTAAAGCAATAAAGATCATCTCTACTAATTCAAGCACATTTAATCCGCTGAACACAACAGAAACAACTTTTCTGCGGTTTAACCACACTCTGCCTTCCCCTAACTCATTCAGTGTGGATATGCAGACAGGCGACACAGGAGCTGCTGGGCCACCAAGAAAACGCTCTTGCCGTTGTAAAGCTTTCCATCTCAGGAGGAGATTTACACGCATCTTACTTCTTTAAGTGGGCGAACAGGAATAAGGAAAAAGAGAGCCAGGAGCACGAGTCAGTTCACAGCTCCGGTCCGTCCCAGGAAAACTGAGATCAACGAGTCAATCGTTTCCTCCGGCACTGCAGACCGCCTAGAGTTATGCCGTGCGGCTGCGGGCACTAGGAACTGCTATCCCGACTCTCCTTCCCGGTCCCCGTGCGGTTCCTTGCATCGGGGCGCCACTGCGCGTCACCCCGGGACGGCGAGCCGAGGAAGGCGGAGGGCGCAGGGGAGCGGCGGCGCGGAATTCCACGCCGAGGGAGCCTCGGAAGGAAGAGGAGGGGCCGCTGCGCGTGGGGAAGAGAAGGAAGACGCGTCCGGGGCAGGGAGGGGAGGAGAAGGGAGGAAGGAGGAAGGCGGAGGAAAAAGAAGGGGCGAGCGGGGGAGCGCGGGGCGGGCCCGGGAGGCGGCCGGGGCGGGGCGCGGAGCTTCGGCGGGGGCTGCCGGGATTGGGCGCCGCGGCTCTCGCTCGCCCGGGCAGCTGCTCCTCGGTGCGGCCAGGCTCCGCGGGGCATGTCCGCGCCGCGCTCGCCGCGCGCCCCGCACTGCTAGCTCCTCCCGGGCTTCCTGCCCGCGCGGCACCTGGCTGCGGCCTCGGAGCCCCGCTCGGGCGGCAGCGCGCGGCCGTGAGCGCCGCGCCGGGACCGCTGCCGTCATGGGGCTGCAGCCGCTGGAGTTCAGCGACTGCTACCTCGACAGCCCTTGGTTCCGGGAGAGGATCCGCGCCCACGAAGCGGAACTCGAGAGGACCAACAAGTTCATCAAAGAGCTCATCAAGGACGGGAAGAACCTCATCGCTGCGACCAAAAGTAAGCGGGACCCGGGCGCGGACGGGCTGCAGCGTGGCGAGGCCGGGGGGAGCCTCTCCCGGCGGGTGACGGATGGTCTCGCGCTGGAGGGACGGGAGCTTCCTTCTGGACCAGCCCGCGTCGCTTGGAAGCCGGGAGGCCCCGGGCTCATTCCTCCCCCAGGCAGCCGGGGCGAGTCCCCGATCCTGCCCGTGCCGCCTGGCGGCGTTGGGAGTGAGGAGCGCGCGCGGGAGCCCCGCCGGGCCCGGCCGAGCACCCCTCAATGCCTGCCTTCTCCGCGGGACCAACCCTCGGCTCTCCCCGCCCGGGCTCGGGTTTTATTGCTGCCTAAACCTACTCACAGCCTCCTCAAAACTGAGAAATCAGTTTGACTAGCTGTGTCTGGTGACCTCTCGAAAGAGTTTTCCTGGGGATTCCTTGAAATCCTGCTGGGTGTTGAATTTTTCAGCAGTCCCTTAAGCTGCACCTTTTCCCTCTCATTTTCTTATCTTCTGCAGCTGTCTTGTCCCAGGTCCTTCACTGTGCCAAACCAGAAAGTCCACCTGGCTTTGTGCTGCTTTCTGCACATTCCTTCTCTCCTGTGCTGAGGAGGGTTCAAAGATTGGGGTTTGAAAGGGTGAGCGGACAGCCTGCCCTCTGGCCCGGGCGGGCACTGTCTGCAAATAGGGAGTTCCACCCTGGTCAAACTTGATGCCTTTCTCCCCTGATCCTCTCCGTGTTTTGAAAACCCTGGAAGAAAACAGGAGATACTGGAGAGATAAGTGTACTTAGTGTGGCTGAGAAGAGTCTTTGTAGGAGAGAGTGGGCTGAAATTCATGCAGAAACATCGAGTTAATGATGCTGCTGGAAATGGGGCGGAGTTAGCTCAGGCGAGGAGCTGGGCAGCCTAACCACCCCTGCCTGGGCCCTTTAGCCCCTTCTGAGGATGGCTGCGAGGGCCTTCTTTCCCTCTTAAAAAGACCCGCCCATACAGCTCACAGGGACGTGGGCGGTATCCAGCTGTGTGGGTCTGTGTTCTTAGGACCTTTATACCGTATCTAGTTTCTTAATTCCCTATTTCCCAGCCTTAGGAATTTGTCCCATGTACACTTGTTTGTACATACCACCTCTGGGACAAATCCCTGATCTCACACCCCCCTCCGCTATTTCGCATTAAGGAAGATTAAAACATACTGAACATACTGTTTCAGGCACCCCGCATGGTGTCTGGCACAGTAAATATTCCTTTAATGAATGAGTTGAAGTACATTTCAATGGGAAGAATTTAGTGAGCCATCCCTGTAATTTTGGAAGCAACTCAGTCAACTTCCCTGGGTGATCTCCAAGGTTCCATTTGGTTCTGTGACCTCTTTGATCTTGCAAAATCAAGAATGGGACTCACTTTGTTTGGGACATGTGATGAGTGGGCTTATTTGGTTGATGGCTCTCCAGTCCCTTGGCATGGGGCATATAGGTTAGGTGGCAAGTAGGGAGAGCTGTAAATATGTAGGGGGTGAGCGTAGAAGGAGGTGAGGGGTGCGGAGTAAACAGGAGAGAGAAGACTTTTCTGTAGCTGCATGTTAACCAGAGTTACTGGCTGGGAGAGTGTACCTTCTCTCTCACTGGCTGTAGTAGCAGCTCCCTCTGGAGCGAGGGAGATATGGAGAGAGGCAGAGGGCAAAGCTAGCTTGGCCACTGGTAGAAAGCTATTTCTGTGACAGCATATTAGCTTTCCTGCCAGCAGGACGCATGCCTCATATTCCAGCAGCAGCTAGTGCATCCGGGGGGCCAGCTGCCAGCCTTCTTCCTCAGACTGTAGACTTTCTTGAATTTGTGAACCGGTATTTTACTCCTTTTGATTCTTGTCCTTCTGCATAAGAAACATAATTTATAATCATGCTTAAGGGAGCAACCGAAAAGTATCTTTTTTCCTCCTTATGTCCTCTAAATTCTTTCCCAGAGATGACAGAAACACAGCTTTAGCTCATATGCTTTTGGCCAATGAGGAAGACTCTAGCTTTTCTCCACTTGCTCCATAAAGTTTACTTCTAATTCCTATCAAAGAGCCCTGGACTTAAGTCAAGGGACCTGAGTTTAAATTTTCTTCGCTGTTATGGCCTGGCTATATGACAATTGAACAGGTCTTGTAATTCTTTTGTGTTCGGTTTCCCCTGCCCTACTTCTTCAAGGAATTAGTAAGGTTTTGCAGCGTTGGAAAATGGCTTGATGAAGTCATTTGAGACTGTAAGTCTAGGTCAATTGTTGACCTAACCAGTTGAGCCTTTCTATAACATGGGAGTCAAAAGAGTTAAGGAAGGACATTAGGTGGAGGATCTACAGAAAGAAAGTCAACTAGGTCAGATTGTTTGTATTTCCAGATGTTTTACACTTTGTTTTGCCAAAAGGGCCTCTGTGCATTTTCAGAATTATGTGCTTAGGTGATTTCTGTTTTTAATTGCCCTGTAAGATGTCTCCTGCATGCACTAAATACTTGTTGGACTTATGTAATTTTGATATCTTGATGCTTTGAAATCTTCCATAAATATTTAAAAAGGCTGAAAGCCTATAGGACCTGAAGGCTTACTGCTGAGTTCAATTATATAGCAATCAGCAAATGTTTAGCACGTACAATTTGTTAAATATTGGAATTAGACACAAAGAAGAAAGAAGGTAGAGTCCCTTGCTCTTGAGTTTATTGTTCTGTAGTTGAGGAACGTTTTTGAACTCCTGTCTGCACTGTGCTAAATTCTCAAAGAAACAAAGGATACACAGACATACATGTTAAAAGGTTAAAAATTCAGTGACAAGTAAATATCCTAATTTTTCCAGAAACAAGAGTTTGTATGGTAGAGCAGAGAAAGTTTGCTGGAAGTTTTGGGACTCACCGGTGTTTTAAGTAAGGAATCGAACCTTGTCAGATTGGAACAGCTGAAAAGAAACCAGAACACCTGCAGTGTTTGGGCAGAGTGAAGAGACCAGTTTGGCTGGAATGGAGATCTCCTTTCAGGGAGTAGACTGGGATGAATGGAAAGATCAGTTTCAGATTATGGAGGGCCATAAAACAAGGTTAGGAATGTGGACTTTATCCTGAGGAGAATTACTGAAGGTTTTTCAGCAGAAGCCTGACATAATGGGAAAGAGATAGGTGAGGGACGGTATTGCACATTTTTGTGTAGGGTGAGTTTGGAGATAGCAGCGGGGGTGGGGAGGAGCTGAGAGAGAAGAGTCGTTGACTATGTGGTGGATTTGGAGATCATTCACTCAATTCAATGGGTTCTTTGTTCCAATGGCTTTTGTAGTTCTTTCTCTTTTCACTCCTTTCCTTTCCTAGAATAACTAGTGCCCCCTTTCAATGCAACTTAAACATTTGTAAGCCTTTTATATGGTGTCTGTGTAGCTTCAGGTGCTTATGATTCATACAAATACATAGCATATTTGCCAGAAACAGCAATAAGCCATTTACGCTTTTCTCAAATTTTACATTAAGAAAATATATCCAGTTCTATAGTGACATGTTTTTTTTTTTTCAGAGACAAGTTTTCACTCTGTCACCAAGGCTAGAATGTCGTGACACGGTCATAGCACACTGCAACCTCAAACTCCTGGGCTCAAACAATCCTCCTGAGTAGCTGGGACTACAGGTGTGCCTCACCACCCTCGGCTAATTTTTAAATTTTTTCGTAGAGATGGGGTCTTGCTATGTTGCCTAGGCTGGTCTTGAACTCCTGGCCTCAAGCGTTCCTCCTCCCTTGGTTTCCCAAAGTGCTGGGATTACAGATGTGAGCCACTGCACCCAGCTGGGAAGTATTTTTTAAACTAATAGTCATCAGTTATTAAGCACTTATGTGGTTATATAAAATGCTTTTTAGTAAATTAGATTGTCTAGCATTGTGTGTGTGTGTGGGGGGGGAGGGGTCGGTGGTGGCTGGGAGGGTGAGTGAAGCTGGAGGGGCCCTCATAAGTGAGCCAGCTCTTCTTATTACAAACGTGGAAAAGGATGTAAGCGACCTTGTTAGTGGCAGAGCCCGGACTCCAATTTGGGTTTTCCAAGACTTGGTTTTGGTACTTCTTTCAGGCCTTGGTATTTTAATGACTTTTGCTTTGTTTCTCTCAGAAAAATGTAAAAGTTCCCTTTTGTGGTCTTTATCTTTACTGTTTCAGAAAAATGTTCTTTTGGGGAAATTTCTTAAGTTGGCGTTACATTGAATGTACTGAGATTTGGAAGACTTAAAAGAATTTCACTTCTTTGTAAACTTGAGCCTCAGTTTCCCTTTTTGTAAAGTGAGACTGATGCAGAAAGCCTGGAGGATTAAATAAAATGCCGTGAAAGTGTTTTGAAACGCAAATATAAAATGGTTGTGTATACACTTGGATTGATTCAGCCAACATTCCTTTTTTATTTCTGACAATCCAGATTTTGTTCAGGTGTCTGTATCTTTTTCCAAATGACTCAGGGGAAGGCAATTAGGGGTAATTCTGATGAGTTTAACTCAGTATTCTCAGTCCTAGCTACCCAATAAAATTACCTGGGACAACTGTATAAAAGATGTACGGTCAGGATTGAGAATTGCTAAACTCCAACTCAGTCATGGTAAACCCATTTTCTGGGCTAGTAATTGTTTTAAGGATGAGGATGTAACCCCCCAGTTCTGGCCAGTGAGACAGGACAGGGAGTCTGCTGGAGACTTTGGGAAAAGGTTTCCTTTTGTCATAGAAGACTCAAAAAAAGATGGTTCTCTACTCTTCTTCTGTGTTGCCTGGTTGTGATGCTGGGAACTGCTGCCTGCCATCTTGGACCCATGAGCGGAGCCAGCCTGAGGGGAAGCAGAGTAGAGAGCTGAGTCTGGGTTTTTCATGCTATTGGGGGAGCCATGGATTGACTGTGCTGGAAGCCCGCGTCTGGACATCTTGTTAAATGACAGCAGCCAGTTTGAGTTTGGTTTTCTGCCAGACAACACCCTAATTTTGATGGAGTGGTATAATTGTAAATTTTGTGCTGATGCTCCCATTAAGTGGAATTTAGAGAGGTATAGAAAATCAAATGTTATTTTAAAAAGTTAATAAATTACGAATATAATTTTTCCCTGAATGGAAAAGAATACTCATGTATATTCCTTGCCCCCAAGAGATTACCATAGACCCCCTATAATTGGGAGCATCACTTGGAGTAAGTCAAACTCTCACTTGTGGTTTTATTACAGAGGGCTGGTCTCGTGTGAATATAGGCTGGCTATCAATATAATTACAGTCAGACTTGAGCTAGAGTGAGGACCTAGACAGGCTTTAAAAGCTTGAAATGCCTTCGTCATTGCAGGTGGTCCTAATCTCAATTTAGAGTGGCCCTTATTTAGAGCCCCCCACCAGCTGGGCCATATTTATTTAGACAGGTCAGTCAGTGATCTGATGTTCTCAGTGTCTGACGTTGCCTTTTTCTTTCCTCCCATCTATTGGGGTTCCTCTGACTGCTTCCTTTTTTGCTGAGGTTTTTGTTTTGTTTTTTGAGGGACCAGGGAGCATCATAGACTTTTGGAGGAGGAAGACAGAGAAGAGGAAAATATTTTTGTGTTTAATCTTTTTTTTTTTTTTTTGAGACAGAGTCTCACTCTGTTGCCCGGGCTAGAGTGCCGTGGCGTCAGCCTAGCTCACAGCAACCTCAAACTCCTGGGCTCAAGCGATCCTCCTGCCTCAGCCTCCTGAGTAGCTGGGACTACAGGCATGTGCCACCATGCCCGGCTAGTTTTTTCTATATATTTTTAGTTGTCCAGTTTATTTTCTTTCTATTTTTAGTAGAGACGGGATCTCGCTCTTACTTAGGCCAGTCTCGAACTCCTGAGCTCAAACAGTCCACCTGCCTCGGCCTCCCAGAGTGCTAGGATTACAGACGTGAGCTACTGCGCCCGGCTCCTGTGTTTAATCTTCAGGATAGCTGGTAAGAGAATATTGTATAGAAGATTAACACCATAAACTGAGGTACTAGCCTGCCTGGGTCCACATCAAAGCTTAACCACCTGTTAACAGTGGATCCTTGCTCAAGCTGCTTAGCTTTTTGGTATCTGTGCTCTTCCCTGTAAAATGGAGATTATAATACTACTTACTATATTGGGTTACTAGTTGGACTAAATGGTTAGTTAATACATGTAAAGAAAGTGTTTAGAATAGGCACTCAAAGATTAACAATTATGACGACATCTAAATTGCAGGTATATGTCCTAATATCAAGGCCCTGTTCTTGCCTGCAAATGGCTTCTCTGGTCCTTACACAAGTCATCTAACCTTTTAGTTTTTAGTAACCTTTATACTCCCTAACAGTATATTTGTCCACGTCACCATTACCAGTGACTAAGAAAATAGACAAAATTGTCAAATTCTGGAAAGGCTTTCAGATTTTGAATGCAGTTGAGGATACTGGAAAATTTTGAAAATAAGTTGGCAAATCAAAGCTCAGTGGTATCTTGGGAAAATATTTTCTAGAATTTATTTCTGATTCACAAAGATTTGAAGATGAGGTAGGAGGTGTCACCAAGGCTGTTGTAAATCTAGTAAGCAATCTACAGCTGAGGTTCAAGCAGTCAGCAACAGGGCCCTCATCCAGGGGCAGATAAGGAAGAGTTGATGAGGAGAGAGTTCTGCTCAAGGTACTGACATGACAATACCAATGACTAGAGCCTTCAGATGCTTAAAATTACAGTGATACTTTTTGAGCACATTAACTCTAGCGTTTAACATGCTGGAAAGCTCTAACAACTGGACAGTTCTTGTATTTGTTATGATAAATTCACTGTGAGAAAAAGAAGACAGCCAGAGACATCCCTAAGAGGGATTTTCCTAAGAGCTGTTTGGTAATCCTCTTCTCTGCAAAAGAATCCTCAAAGTCCCCAGGACAAATTCCCAAAGAAGCTGTTTTGAATTCTGTGACTCCAGTAGCTGTTTATGACCTTACAGTTTGTTTTTGTTTTGCATCAAAAGAGGCAAGAATTATGAAGGCTATAAAAATATTGTGTAGTCCACTAGTTTATTATAAACCATGCTTTAAGTGATTGCTGACTGTGTGTGGCAGTGAATAGGTAAATTGCTTACATTTATTAACCACAGTTAATAAAAATATGTCACCTTTTGCAACTTCTGTAAAGCTAGAAATGTAACTATTAAGACATTGTTTTATGGGATTCAGTGTTTAGTATTGCTTTTTACTTTCCACATCTTGTTTAAAGAAAACTTGTCTGGTTAAGTTGGCTTTATTTTGGGATTTGTAGGCGAGTGTTTAGAAATTTATAGATTATAATTCTTTTTTTTTTTTTTTTTTTGGAGACAGAGTCTCACTGTGTT
>NW_012152507.1:2172777-2173172 GCF_000956105.1 Propithecus coquereli
TAGATTATAATGCTGATGAAGAGTGTCTTGGTTGTTTTCCTACATTGCTTTTAATGGAATTACATTTCAGAGACAAATAGGCAATTACAAAATACATTTGAAAAATATGTTTTCTGTTATTGAAAATGCATATAATTTAATTTTAATAATAGTAGCTAACTTTTATTAAGTAGTTACTGTTTACTTTGTGCTAAATTAAGCATAGGCATTTTCAGAATTACTTACTGAGGTATGTTATTTACCACATTTTATAGATTAAGAACCTGAATCGAGAGATCGATAACTTGTCCAAATCACACAATTTGTCACTGGTGGAGCTGGAATGTAAACCCAGGTTTGTCTAACTCCGAAACCCTTAACCGCAATAATGAGCTGTCTCTGTGAAGGGGTATAAC
>NW_012152507.1:2174837-2177835 GCF_000956105.1 Propithecus coquereli
CATTCTAGAGGCAGGAATCTCTTTAAACTCTGACATGGGCTGGAATCACACCCCAGGTTGCTGTCACTGGTAGGTCTGGCTCCCTGGTCCAACTAGAATTTCCTCTTTGTGTTTCCTGAGGAAGATGTTAATCTGGTGCCACTTAATATTTCAAGGGTGAGTGTGATTTCTCCTTACTTGATGACTTGTTCACCCGCTGGCACTTTCTGCCCTTGGCATTACTGTCTGGTAGCAAGTCACAGGGAGGTATGTGGCTGGAGGGACTCAATTTGGCCACAGCAATGTCACCTCAGGTCTGAATACAGGATGTTTAATGGTCTCTCAAAAAATGAATTTTTTTTTCTCTGTAAAACTGACTTCACCACTAATTAGCTGTGAGACCTTGGGCAAGTTACTTAAGCCCTCAGTGCCTAAGTTTTTCTTTATTACTAAAATGGCCATAGGAAGAAATATGCCTCACTGGGTGGTTTATTTAATCCTCACATTATATATTAAAAGATCTTAGAACTCTGCCTGGCCATGGTAGGTGCTTATTATTATTAAAAAGAACTCTATTCTGACTTCCTTTGGTTGAACTTGAGCACAGTTGTGGTTTTACCAGTAGTGACGGTAAAAGTAGTTTGTGTCCACATGTTCTTTCTTCTTTCAAGCTAACAATATTTTGAAACACAGGGCTGAATACAGGCCTCTCATTTGTTGAATAGGAGAAATCATCTGTAATAGGGTGTTGAAATCTAACATGTTACTGAGTGAAGACCTTTGCTTGAAAGTTCTGGGGACAAAGCCAAGAGTACAAGGGAGTGGCGTGTCGTTGACATGTCATTACATTTATTCAGGAATCTTGCAGATAGCACTTCTGTCATCTGACAGGTAGTTTTGTTTTTATTTTGTGAAATGCAGGTCAAAGGCAGCACATGAAAGGTATTAAAGATCATTGTCTTTGAGGTCAAGTTTACTTATTGTGTGACCTTGGGCAAGTTGCTTAACTTAATCTGTGCCTTGATTTCCTCCTCTGTAAAGTGTGGATAGTAGTTAAATGTTTAAAATGTTGCTAAGATTGAATTATTTATTTTTAAAGTATTTATAAAAGTACCCAAACCATAATGTGCCCTGTGTGGGTTTCCTAAGTATAGAAAAAAATTAAAAATCTGTGCACAATCATCACTGTAATAACCTTATTTATGGCAGTGGGAGAGAGGTATCATCCCAAGTTACCGAACTCCAGATATTGTGGGCTAATTGCTAGTGGTTTAACAGTGAAAAGAGACGTTGTATATCTGTGCAGAAGGTAGAGTTCTAGGGCAGCAGACAGCAAGTTAACTTAAAAAGCAATTTAATTCCCATCATTGAGTAAGTATGGGATGCTATGGCCATAGTTATCAGGACTAACTAGTTTGGAGTTTTAAAGAAGACTTCAAGGAAGTAGTATTAATATTACTTAAGCTGATATTAATTTAATTAAGCTTAATATTAATTAAGCTGAGGCCAAAAGGAGGGCTTTGCATGCTGAAAGTGGGGAAGAAGAATAATTTTCCAAGTACAGAGAAAAATGCATCTGAGAGGCCTGGAGGTCAGAGAGAGCATGTCCTGTGGCTGGAAAAATGGAGCTCAGGTGGGTTGGGGAGCTTTCTTGAAGTGAGAAGAGTGGTGCTCCAGGGGACAGGGGCAAAATCGGGAAGGACCTTGTAAAGCTGGGTTAAGGACTTCATTCCACGGAGAGTGGGAAGTGAATGAAAAGTTTTGAGCAGCAGGGTGGCACGGTCTCAGTTGCATTTTAAGAAGCGTTCTCAGGCGTGGTTGTGGAAGTGGATTGGAGGAAAGCAGGACTGGAGGCTGGGACATCAGTCATCTAGGCCAGAGACTTGGTGGCAGAAGAGAAGCCAGGATTTGGAGGCTGCAGCCTTTGGGGATAGGGGGGTGAAAGGGGACAGGGGGTGGGGGTGGGGGCTGACGTGCTGCCTCAGGTCCTGGCTGGGGCAGGCGAGTGCTATTCACTGCCGTGGTCCAGCTAGAGAAGCAGCGTTTATGGGAGAGAGGATGAATTTTTGGTTTTGGATGTTGAGGCTGAGGTACTTCTGAGATGTCCAGTGGACATGTTCAATACTTTGTTTCTTTTGTGGGTATGTATTTCAGGAACAGAGAGTAGAGCTAGAGCTAAAGATTCTGGAGACGCAGATAGGTAGGAAACAATGGCATGCAACTGAGTATGGAGCCTACCCAGGGAGAGTAGAGTGAGAAGGTGGGGTGGTTCAGGGCAAATCCTGAGGCACACCAACTTTTAAGGGGTGGGCGAAAGAAGAACTTGAGGAGGAGATTTGAGAAGCAGTAGCCATTGAAAGAGAGAGAGAGACATGGAAAACCAGGACAGGGTCTTAGAAGCCCAGGAGAATGAGTGCTTCAGAAAGCAGGATGGAGTAGACAAGGTCAGAGGTCAAGTATCATCAGTCCAAGTGACATTGCATTAGCAAGACAATGTCATAGGTAGTAGTAAACTAGTTTAAGTAGAAGTGGGAGCCTGATGGCAGAGGCTTGAGAGGAGAGTGCGAAGAAAATAAATAAACATTTGGTACAGATAGCTTCGCCAAATTATTTGGTCAGTGGGAGAGAGAAGGAGATTGAGGATTTAGGGAATATCGCAGAACACAAAGTGCTTCTGAACATAGAGGATGGGATTCAGATTCCAGGTGAAAAGGAGGACACACCCTTCCTCTGTTTCACAACAGAAGGGATGGAAATGAAGTGTATGCACACGGGAATTTGTAGATTTATGGCAGGACATTGAAGAAATTATCAGCTGATGGATTTATTTTTTTCTGTGAGATAGATGGCAAGATAGTTTTAAGTAATTGTATTTTCACCTCTCCCCCAGCACTTTCTTTTTCTGATTAATAAATAATACACGACCTGGAGGAGTGTTTTTCCTCATAGTCCTTTTGAACTGGGTGGGATGGAGTATAGATTTTATTTTATTTTTTTTTGAGACAGGGCCTTGCTCTGT
>NW_012152507.1:2179065-2183310 GCF_000956105.1 Propithecus coquereli
CTCTTATTCGTTTCTGTCAGTTCCAAGTGAGAGAAACCCAATGAAAATTGGAAGCAAAAAAGGGAATTTGGGGTCGTATGAGAGAAGACTGAGGAATGGGACTTGCTTTAGATAGCCCTGAATCCAAGGACTCAGACAGCGTCATTCAGGTCTCTGTCATCTGCAGCCTTTCCTTTAGTTGGCTTCACTCTCAGATTGGCATGCTTTCCTTGGTGGCTAGAGTTTAAGGCTTACACCTTTCTTTATTTAAAAAAAAAAAAATTGTTTTTTTTCCTGCAGCATAGAATGTCAAGTGAAAGGCTTACATCTTTCTTATTGCTCTGCGAAGTTCAGAGCATAGTGATCCCTTTTACCTAGAGCAATGGTTCTCGAATGGGTGGTTTTGACCCCCAGAGACATTGTTGGCTGTTACAACAGGGAAATGCCATGGCACCTGGTGGGCAGAGGCCAATGATGCTGCTAAACATCCTACAACACATAGGGCAGCCCCCACAACAAAGATCCAGCCCAAAATCTTAATAGTGCTGAGATCGAAAAACTCCTCCTTAGAGATAGGGAGACCATGTAGCCTAAACCCAGATACTGAAGAGAATGAAATTATGCCAGGTGCACTAGCTGCAACAATCCCAGTTCATGCTGGGGTTGTTGCAAGTGTACTTGGCCCTGTAGTTGCCCTACATAAAAGGCCCTCCCTACCGGTCCTGAATCATTTGCCTAGCATAGACCGATCACTGAGATATAGTGGATGGTGTACTTTGGCCAGCCTGAATCAGATGCCTACCAAGGGGGTGAAGAAGTGGGCAAGTGATTGATTGTCTGCTCAGACAGAATGCCATGGCTCCCACAAAAGGATGTGTAGAAACTGAAAAAAAGAAGCTGATGTTCTGTACAAAGTTTCAGTTATGCAAAATAAATAAAATCTCTGGAGATCTATTGTACAACATAGGGCATATGATTAACAATAGTGTGTACTTAAAAATTTCCTAAGAGGGTAGATCTTATGTTAAGTGTTCTTGCCACAAAAGGAAAGCAAAGCAAAAAAACAAAACCCAAAGGGGGTGGGAGGAGACTTTTGGAGGGGATGGCATCAATAGTGATAGTTTCACGGGTGTATACTTACCTCTAAACATATCAAGGTGTATACATTAAACACACAAAAATCTGTAGATATTTGGGGTGGGGGAGAAACCCTGATGTCCAGTACACAAGAGAACGTGCACATTTGACAGTCACTTTGTTAAGACCTGTTTCGATCTGGGTCTAGGTACTGCGTGTGACAAACAAATGAGGACTTTGTGAAAATAGTAAGTCAAAATAAGTATGACTTCTGTTTTTGCCCCATTGGTTCATTGGTTGATTTTAACCAGCATAGAGGGGTGGGAGAATCGAAATGAGTGAGAGGGTGAAAGTGAAGACTCTGGCCTGTGTAGCTTGTCTGGATACAAGGTCAAGGGAGTTCTTATAACAAGGTGTCTGTGACTTACAGTGTGAAGTATGAATCACTGTGAGAAAAACTTAGATGAAAATGCTTAATATTTATAGCATTTTAGCTTGGTACAGGCCAAGAAAATATTTAAAAAATTCAATAGCAACTTACTGGCTGAATTTAAATTTCTGACACCAATAGTGCTCCTGTTTATTTTTGGAGAAACAAAATATTGTTTAGAAAAACTGATCTTTGTGAGTGTAATTCATCCAGCAGAGTGGTTTGAGTAACTTTACATTCTTTTTCCCTCTAAGCAAAGAAAAATTTTCTTGAATGAAAATAGAACATGGTTTTTTTTTCTAATTTTATATATTCTTGATTTAATTTTAAATCTGAGATCAACTGAGAATTCTGTAAGCATCCAGAAAAGTTGCCTAAACTTTCTTCTGAAATTATATGATAGTCTTTGAAAATATTTTCCTTCTTTCCATTTTATTGTATACGCTGGATGTTACCTAAAGTAAGGATTTGAAAGTAGGTAGGTGACTATTTGCATCATTTTCTTTTCATTGCTAATCTAGGGGAATCGAGATGGTTAAATTAAATATTATATAAATGCTGACATCTTTTAGAATTGACTTCTGTGTCTTATATTATCTAAAAGACTTGAATGGCTATGCAAATTAACCTGTTGATGAACAGTCATACATCCAGAAACAGGATGTATCACTTAACCACAGCTAACAGTTTTTTGTTTGCTATAAGATGGTTGAGTGCCTTTTGGCAGTGGCTACCTGAGTGTGGCAGGACTGATTTATCTTGACAATCATAGAACAAAAAGATTTTTAAAAGTGCTTGTTTGTCCACAAGACGAAAAGGCAACTTTTAAAGACCTTTGAATTTTGTGACTTTGACGTTTTCATTCCAGAAGCTTTAAAGCTGAAAGTGTGGTTCTGAGTCAACACATTTCCTCAGTTTAACGTATGCAATGAGAACAAAATGGGAAGGAGTGGACGACGAGTTGGTACCTTGGTGGAAGCTGGTGCCACAGTGAGCATTTGGCCTTTGGAAAGTGTTCGAGGGCCACTGTAGAATGAAGGGTAATGAAGGGTGTCAGTTTTCTTCCAGATTTGGTGACAGTTTAACAAATGCATACTAAAACTTAGAGCTTATATTAGGAAGAAAAGTTAGAATAGAATGGAGTTAATATGTATTCAGCTTTGTGGTCGTACTTTGTGCAGGTGTATGTGTGTAACCTAATCATAGTTTAGATAGAACTAAACTGTTTATTATTGAAGAGGGATCGGTGGTGATTTCTTTAAAGAGAATAGTTATCTCCCAACCTAGTTTTGTTTTTTGTTGGAATACTCATTTTTATATGTTGAATTTGTTTAAATGAAGATACAATATAAAATACCTTCAGCTTAAAACAATAATGAGTAGGTTACTATTGTAGATGCTAGATTTTAATTGGTCTGATAATCTACTTACAAGTTTAGATATGGTTAAATATTGAGATGTACTAAAACAAACTTGTAAGTTGACTGGAACTAATAATGGTGGTGGCTTTTGTAGTCATCGATAATAGGTTGTTTTTTGCTTTTTTTGAACACTTACTGTGTTTCAGGGACTGTGCTAAGTGTTTTACATGGATTAGTGTTGATTTCTCAGAACAATTCTATGCAATAGCTACTCTTATAATAAATACCATATTGCTACTTAGGAACTGGGTTTAGAGAGGTTAAGATACTTGCCCTAAATTACTCACCTAGAAAGCTGAGACCCCTACAAGTTATATAATCTCTGAAGCCTTTAGTTTTCTAGACGAGTATACATTATTGCCATTAATATAGTATTTCACAAACCTGATTTGGGGCATTATCCTGTGGAAAAAAGCCACAGGGTTATAATGTCTGCAAAGCTTACTTTAGGGAATTTAAAAATTTTCCATGAAGTGATTGAAACTTCCTTTAAACTATTAAAAGTCACAGGAAAGGAAGTCAATTTCAGATAATCTGGAATAATGGCTATACTATTCTATTTGCATTACAAAAAAATAAAAAGAGATTACTCATGTTTGCTTTTGCACCAAAGCAGAATTTAAAAAGTAATGTTTTTGTTAACAATCTAAAGGGCACACAGGTTTGCCTTTGTACTCACAGCTTGATATTATTGTCATATTCAGCATACATGGTTTATCACTGATGGCCAAAGGCTGGTATTATTTATCCTCTTAAAAGAAAATGCTTTTCTTCGTTTTGTGGAATGGATGCATTACTATTAATGCTGATCTGGACTGTTGATTAAATTTGCTGCTTGTCTCATGCTCCCAAACTGTATTGCCAGTCTTCACAAATAATAGCCATTCCTTTTCTTTTTAGATGTGTTTTCATTCCCTTTGGTGATGGTATTCCGAATGTATTTATCCTGAAATAAAATTTCTCCTGGTTCACCTATGAGAAACCTGCTATCCAGAAGGTTAAAGAATTTTGTCCAAAGTCATGTGGCAGAGTCATAGACAATATCCATGAAGATACTGTAGTCAATTTAAAAACATTTCAGAGTTTACTCAATAAATGCTGAATTTAGTAAATCTCAATTTGCACATAGATAGAAAGCTAGATTAAAGTCTTGATCTTCTGACTCCTGCTAGAGATCTGCAAAGAATGTCCAACCTTTTCACTCTAATTGATGACAAAACATGCCCCCAGCAGCCACTTAAATATCTGCTTTGTCCTATCCATTGACTCATGGAGCTCATTTTTAGTGCTGAGTTTCTATTGAAGCCAATCTTCTTATCTGTTCGTTTGCAATATTAA
>NW_012152507.1:2185045-2203725 GCF_000956105.1 Propithecus coquereli
AAAGCAAGAAAGCTCTTTTTGAAAACACTAATAACATCATTGGCCTTTGCCCAGCTGCTGAAAGTGTTTTATGGAGTAGCTTTAGTTTTGCTCTCAAAAACACAGTAAAATTGATCCTGCCTCTTGTCCTTCTTTTACCCTGATATAGTATAGGTTATACTTTTATATTTGGTTCTTTTAGAAGCTGGACCATCACGAAAGGGGGGTGGGTGGGTGTGTGTGTGTGCGCGCGCGCGCGCTCGTGCGTGCATTGTGAGTCAGCCTCTGTGGCTGTTTGCTGTGTATTTTGTCCTTGGTTTATTTTGCATTATTTATCTCACTTATGTGTTGAGGAGCCATCGGCAATGACTGGCTGCACGTAACAGAAGAGCCAGGTGACAGACCTGGACCCGACTGGTGATTTTTTTCTCACATAATAAGTCATTATTGGGGGGTGCCAGCTGGTTGTCAAGACTGAGGATTCTAAAAATTTCTTGGCTTTTCCCTCGTGGTTGCAAGATGGCCTAGTCCTTACACCCACCCACTCTCTAGGAGGGAAGAGAGGAGGAGGAAGAAAGGAAAGATCTGTATTCACGGTGTTCCCAGGACTCTCCAATAGGCTTCTGCTGGTATCTCATTGGCCACCGTTTTCATTCTCCCTAGCTGCAAGCAAGCCTGGGACAGAGTTGTCTGTGGTCCAGCTTTTGTTGTAGAGGAAGGCAAGGGAAGAAAAAGATGAGCATTGCTGTTGAATGAGCTGATTTCTGGATCTGCCAAAAGCAATTAAAGATTCTACAGGTGAGGATCTTAATAGTGTTTCTCCATTTAACATCAGTTTATCCACAGGTCTTTATTGAGCCCTATTAATGTGAACGGTCCAGTAGTCCCCCCTTATCTGAGGTTTCAGTTACCTACAGTCTGAAAATATTAAATGGAAAATTCCAGAAATAACTCACGAGTTTTAAATTGCGTGCTATTCTGAGTAGTGTGATGAAATGTCATGCCATCTTGCTCCATCCCACCTGGAACGCAAATCATCCCTTTGTCCAGTGTAGTCACAGTATACAGTTTGTATGTATAGGGAAAAAGATAATGTATATAAGGCTCGATGTTATCTGCAACTTCAGGGATCCACTGGGGGTCTTGGAACATATCCCCAAGTGGAAAAGCGGGGACTACTGTTATTGGTCTTAAGGAGGTAGAGGGAGACATGCAAAGGTATAATGTATTGCCTTATTAGAATTTGCAGTCTCGTTCTGGAAATACAAAACACAAAAGTTCTGTGTAATTGTTTTGTTTTTTCCTATCAGATTATGAGAAGGGGGCATTCACGGATACCTGATATAATGAGAAAGGCTTACCTTGAGGGGAGGGGCCTTGGTTTAGGCTGGGCGGCAGTGCAGTTGCAGAGGACAGTGAGGGGAGACAGAAGTAATGAGTGACGCCAAATGGAAAACAGGATATCGTGGCTTCTTTAGATTTGCTGAAAAATCTAAATCAAAGCTAATAATGTTTTCGGCTTGGCAGATGAGGAGAAAATTGGAGACCAGACCAGGAAGTCACTGGGGACACAGGGCAGTCTAGTTTCGAGTAGAAAGCTTTGCGACCCAGCTGGTCTTCCCGGTCTTTGCTGCTGTGTCCATCACCTGATTTCTCTTTACCAGCCTTCCGCCTGCTGTAGCACCACAGCTTCTGTCTGTCCACAGCTCTGCTTCCCCCAGACTTTGGCTTACTCATGGGTCTCTACTCTGAGTGTCCTCTCAGCCTCACCTGCTGCTGCTATGCACTTGCCCACTTCCCTATTCTTCAGTCAGGTTCCTGAGAGAATCTGGTTGGCCCAGTGAATTACCGTTGTCCTTGTTTTGGAACCAGTGGTTAGGCCTGGCCCATCCTGGTCATTGGCCAGTCTGCCTGTTGGCTGCTCCGGGATCTGGTGCCTGTCCCTGTCCAGTCAGCTGTAACCTATGACACAAAACAGGTTTGCCCAAGACTGCCACCTCTCCAGAGGCAGAAGGAAGAGGGTCGGGCTGATCAAGAAGCAGGCACAGTGCAAATACAAGCCTGTTACGTGTGCCACGGCTTACTTTGCCTGCTCCTATGGGTTTTATAAATGTTTCTTTATCAAAAGGAACGATTTTTCACTTCACTCTGTAAAGAATCTGGTGCAGTTATGTTTGTATAATCCTTTGCCTAATACTTTTTTTGGTATGCATTTTAATTTAACGACAATTTTGTGGAGATAAAATTCACACACCATACAATTCAGCCATTTAAAGTATACAATTCAATGGTTTTTAGTATATTCACAGAGTAGCACAGCCATCACAATAGTCAACTTTAGAACATTTTCATCACCCCAAAAAGAAACCCTGCATCACTTGGCTAATACTTTCTGATGCTGATACTGTGTAACAGTAATAATAGGTCCATGTTTAGTGCTTCGCTCAGGGAGGCCGTTCTGACCATACTGTTCAAATGTGCATCCATTCCCCACTCTTTATCCCTCTCGCCTGTTTTTCACTTTAGCACTTAGCACCTAACGTGGTGTATTCTTTATGTATCTATTTTAATTATTGTTTTTCTCAGAATGGAAGCTTTATGGAGGCAGGGGTTTTTGTCTTAGAATGTCTAGCACCTGCTGGGTACTAAGATACTTGCTGAACGAATGAATTATTAATCAATTTGTTAAACTTCCACCTACCAGTGCTGTGCTGAGAACCCTGTACATTGTCTCCGTGAAGAACTGTCATCTCTACTTTACTCATATAGAGACCGAGCCTTGGAGGTGAAATAACTTGTCCAGAGTAGGTCACCGGCAGAGTGAATTCGTCAATCAAAGTGGAGCACATTGCTGTCCACTAAAAATATAATGCAAGCCGCATAATTTAAAATTTGCTAATAACCTTAATTAAAAAAAAGAAACAGATGAGGAGGCTGAGGCAGGAGGATCCCTTGAGGCCAGGAGTTCGCGGCTGTAGTGCCCAGCGATGGCGTCTGTGAGTAGTCACTGTGTGCCAGCCTGGGCAGCAGAGTGAGATCATGTCTTAAAAAAAAAAAGAAAAAAAAGCAAGAGGTGAAATTCATTTTAATATTTTACTTAAGCCAATATATCCAAAATATTACCATTTTAACATGTAGTCAATATAAAAATTAAAAAAAAAATTTTTTTAGACAGAGTCTTGCTTTGTTGCCTGGGCTGGAGTACTGTTGACATCAGCCTAGCTCACAGCAACCTCAAACTCCTGGGTTCAAGCCATCCTCCAGCCTCAGCCTCCTGAGTAGCTGGGACTACAGGCATGCAACACCATGCCTGGCTAATTTTTTCTGTTTTTAGTAGCGACAGGGCCTTGCTCTTGCTCAGGCTGGTTTCGAACTCCTGAGCTCAAGTGATCCTCCAGCCTCGGCTTCCCAGAGTGCTAGGATTACGGGCATGAGCCACTTTGCCTGGCCAATATAAAAATGATTAATGAGATATTTTGCATTCCTTTTTTTTGGAAATGTAATCTTTGGACTTCACTGTGTATTTTATACTTATGGTCCCTCTCCATTCAGACCAAGCACATTTCAGGTGCTCGCTAGCCCTGCGTGAGCCCAGATCTAACTTTAAATCCCATGGTCTTGCATCTGTGCCTTGCTGCTTCCCCGTATTCAAGCTGTCAACCCTTCCAGCATGGGAGGATAACATGCAGTATCTACACCTGACATTTGCAGAGACCGACCATTTACAAAAGGCTTAGTTTACATACTTAGCTCATCCGATTTTCACAATAACTCCAGGAGGTAAGCGTGTCAGGTTACCATACCTGTCCGGTTAGCATAGAAATTTTTACAGATGACAGTGTCAAGATCTAGAGAGCTTAACTAGCTTGTCCAAATCTACAAGGTTTGGACTTGGCAGGATCAGGAGTTGAGTCCACATCACTTTGTGTGCCCCTTCTGGACAGAGCAGCAAATATGGGGCCCGAGAGTGCCGCTGGGAAGGGGCCATTCTTTTCTTAGGCTTGGGGTAGTCCTCCAACTTAAAGGGTTTGTCTGTCTGTCTCCTAAGTCCATACCTGGCCTTCTGAGGGACCTTCTGTGTTGGAATTATTTGTTACTGATTTCAGGTTTGACCCCTATCATTTTCCCCTCTTGTTTTGAACACTGTCCCTCATTGCTTACTCTTATTCACGTCTTATTTCTTCTTTCAGACTGGGTTCCTTTTAAGACTGTATTTCTTCAAAGTCTCCTCTGGAAGTTCCCTGTGCCTTTCATGAAGAATAACTTAAAAAAAAAAAAAGGACAATGTAAGAAAGAGATAGTGACTTGTCGACTTGACTATCTGAGTGCCATTTAATTAGGAATCGGGCGTCAGTACAGAGCTAGGTGAAGAGAAGACTTTCTCATCTGTGGCTGGTTTCCCTAAGTCCCGATTGAAGGGGGGCTGTGTTAGTGGCCTCTGGGAGCGATAGGAAAGCCCTGCTGTCCTGTGGAGGGCGAGTGGGATTTTCAAAGCTGACAGGTGGCTGCCCGCCTGCCAGGTTTGCGGAAACTATGAAATTAAGAACCCTTGACTGAGAACTGGAAGAGAGCTGGTTACAGGTAACAATTTCCAAGAGGCAGTTTATTTTATAAGTTAGGGTTAAACTCTTTAAGAGTTAAATTTGTTTAAAATTGTTTTAGATATTTTCTAGGGTTTTCCCCTTTTCATAGTAATTTTTTTACTGACCCAAACTTAGTAAATGTTTTAATGGTAATTTCTTTACTGACCACAAGTCAGACTACAAGCGTTTTGTACTTGTATGTGGCTTTTTTGGTACTTTTTGGGTGGTTGTGACATCAGCATTCAATTGGAACCATGTGAATCTGCAGCATCATTTTAGTGGTTCTTCTCTGATTGAGAACTTGATATCTGGATTTATTCCTCCCCCTTCTCCGTAGCAGAGGCGGCAGTCTTTCATGAACAGGAGGAATGCTTTTGTTGGGGAGTTAGCAATTATGTCAGGCTTTTAAATTTATCCTCTATAAAATGTAATTGCCTGGAATTCTGTAACCAAATAACAGCAGGCAACATGCATGAATTGGGGAATCTGCCCGTTTAGAATATGTAGGCTAGTTTACCTCTCATAGTACTGGACTCTTAAGATTTTGTGCTGATTGGTGCTAAGCAAGTTTTAAGGTGATTTTTAAGGGCTTTCCTAGGACAAAAGGAGGAGGAAAGTTAAATGAGTTGAATTAAATGAGTAGCTGCTTGCTTTGGCCTTTCTGTAGCAGAAGACCAGCAGCAACGGGGTCTTTTCTTGTTCATTCTCTTGATTCTAGTTTTCATGCTTACATCCAAATCAGAAGCTGCCAGATTCTCCGCCATTAGAAATCATGCCTTTTGAAATCCAAGTATGCTGCCAATTAACGTTACTGTCTTCTAACTGGTTATACTCTTTAGCATTGACAGATCTTACGAGAATTAGTTGAAGCAGATACGGAATGGTAGCCTGGTATGGCTGCAGGGAAAGGAAAATGAAAGTTGATCGGGTAGGTGAAATAGCAAAAAAGATTAATTATTTCTATTGCTTTTTTTTTTTTTCTTTTTCTTTTTTTATTTTACTTGACTAAGTGGACTGGGCTGGGGAGTGGGATACATTGTTGCTAATCAAAGAACAAGTATTTGCTACTCATCTACTCTATTGGTTTGCTGGGAGTTGTGAAGGATAACAACAGACTTTTATAATTAAGGAGACAGTATTGTGTAAATGGGCTTGCTGCCTGATGTGCACAGAGGCCAATAACTATGGTACTGCTTGCTTTTTTTTTTTTTTTTTTTGAGACTGGGTCTTGCTCTGGTGCCCAGGCTGGAGTGCTCTGTCACAGTCATAGCTCACTGTAACCTCGAACTCCTGGGCTCAAGCGATCCTCCCACCTCGGCTTCCTGAGTAGCTGGGACGACAGGCATATGCCACCACACCTGGCTAATTTTCTTATTTTTTGAAGAGACAGGGTCTCACTACATTGCCCAGGCTGATCTTGAACTTCTGGGGCTCAAGTCAAGTGATCTTCTTGCCTTGGCCCTCCAAAGTGCTGGGATTATAGGCATCAGCCACTGCGCCTGGCCTGCCATGGCACTGGCTTTTGAGAAAAGAAAGGCGACAGCAAGGAGACAGGAGCAGGCTCAAATCTGTCCCCTTGATTTGGGGTCTGGGGCAAATTTATGGGTTTGGAGGGCAAAAGAAAGGGCTTAGGAATGTTGGCTTGGCATAGTTTGATTGGAGGGCTTTAAATTTGACCATTTATGGACAGGTATTTGAGGCGGATTTTAGCCCTGCATCTTCTGGGCCAGTGGACTTCTTGCTTCTGAAAGAGTTCCAGCATTTGGGTTCCGGTCACGTCCTGGTCTTCTTGGTTCCAAGGGGAGAAATGTTGGTCCTGCGTGTTAGAGGTCAAAGCTTTTTCTACTGTGCATGCTTGGGCTACATAACTTGCAGTTTTTGGCTCTGTTAAACCTAAAATGTAACTTGACATTTTGTTATCAACCAAGTAGGCTCAGTTTGAGCCTGTCCCGTGGTTACAATGGGAAATAAACTTTGACAGGACATAAACATGAGGAAAGTAAAGTTGGAATGAGTTAATTTAATAATATGAAAACAAAAAACTCATAATACGGATGTATAAGATTTATTGCAAGATGACGACTATAGAACAGTGGTTCTTAACCCTCATTGTGCTTTAGAATCACTTGGGAAACTTCAAAAAATTCCGGTGCTTCTAAAAAAAAATGACTGAGTGATTTTATTCTACTTGCTTTGGGATGAAGGTTGGGCATTGGTATTTTTTTAGAGCTCTCGAAAGAGATTCCAAACAGAGCTTTCCAGGTGATTCTCATATGTAGCCAGGGTTAAGAATAACTGGTATAGAGCATAAATTTAGCCTTGCACAAACAGTAACTCTTGAACTTCAGTGGGAATCAAAATCAACTAGGGTGCTCATTAAAAATGCAGTTTTCTGGCCTCCACTCATGTTTTGTCAGAGTTCTGCGACAGTGTCTTAGACCAGCCTTTGAGAAACACTGTTGTTAAGTGTAGAATATTGGATGATAAGTTCAGGGGGAACTGAATGGAGTTGGACAGGTTTCATGGAAAATGGAAGATGAGCAAGTTCCTGAGTAATATATAAGATTTATGAGAAAACTGGATGGAAAAGTCAAGTTCTGTTTACTGATATGTAGTTAGTTTCGGTGGAGGAGTAATGCAAGATGAAGGTGAGACAGTAGCCTTCAATGCCACTTCAGGGGCTCAGATTTCACATTGTTAGACCTGGAGAGAGGAGAGGCTGGAGACCGTGGTCTGAGCTTGCCCTGAGAGAACCTGGTCAGCAAACAGCATCCAGAGGACAGGCACACCTGCCATTGTGGGAAGTGGTTTTTCTGTGGATGGTGACTTTGCAGTGTGGCTAATCTCACACCAGCTCCCATGCAGTAATAGAATAGTGACTTTTGAGCTGAAAACCACCAAACTTGGAATCAGTCAATTCAGCAAACATTTATGCAGTGCCCTTTATGTGGCAGATATGCTGAGGAGCTATATAGATTACTTTGCAATAACATGTTGGTCTACTGGGAGTGTTTTTAAAAATATATTTTGGGCTACGGAACCCTTTGAGTGTCTAATAAAGTAGAAGCTGCTTTTTTACAAAAATGCCCAGATACATGTCATCTTGCTTATAATTTTAGGGCTTTTAAATACTCTGAAGTCAATTCATAACCCTTGTAGGTGTTTGTAGACTCCAAATTAGAGTAGAATAGTCTTAGAATAGACTATGGACTAATGGTGATGTAATGTCATCACGTTTTAGGGAAGTAGAGAAATATAGGAATCCATGACATTTCAATTCTTTTAATTATTAGCAATAATTTATCATGACATGAGTAACTTAACATCTATTTAGCAAGTATTTTTGAATGACATTTACATAATCCACAACCAAGTGTTTCCATATCCTAGTACTATAAAGCACACATTAGGATGTGGGGAGCGGGGGGTGGGATGGGCGTATGTGTTTCAGTGTGCCATATCCATTTTCATTCCTGACAAATTGCAAAGTAACAGGTGTGTCTTTTCATCGTGTTGGGTCTTCTGAAGTGAAACAGAAGTGGCATTTAACCCAGCAATTCTCAGAGTGTGTTCTGGGGAATGCTAGTGCTGATAAAGAAGAAGCTCCATGAAAACAGTACCTGGAGTCAGAATCCTTCTGTAAGTCATGACATGTTCTCCCTCTTCTTGCAGATACGCTACGCAGTGATTATACTCATCCTTTGGTATCCTTGGGGGATTGGTTCCAGGAATCCCTTGAGTACTGAAATCTGCAGATGCTTAAGTCCCTGACATAAAATGGCGTAATATTTCATATAACCCATGCATATTCCTCCCATATACTTGAAATCACTGCTAGATTACTTATAATACCTAAGACAATGTAAATGCTATGTAAATAGTTGTTACCCTGCATTGGTTTAGGGAATAATGACAAAAAAGTCTGTACATGTTCAGTACAGGCACAACCATCCATTTTTTCCCCAAATGTTTTCAGTCTGCGATTGGTTGAATCCACGGTGAGAACTGTGGATACGGAGGGCTAACTGTATATGAAAGCAAATCCCACAGTAAAGGAATCTGTTCAGCTTTGTTTATACCCATCAGTTCCTAAGTTTATTTAACCAGGACCTCTCTTCTCAAAACATTCTTTTACTTCTCAAAGGACAGAGATTGGTAAATAATACAAAAATGTAATTAGAGGTGGCTGGGTGAAATATGAATGAAGCCTTAATATGTGTAGGCTGCAGAATTTACTTTTTTTAAAAAACCCACATGGAAAAAATTATGTAGATGCTCTGAATGTTAACTTAGTTTCCCTCACATCTAGTGTCAGAATTTTGAAAAACATTGTGAGAGGACTGAGGTCTACCTATACAGTACCTTTGAGAAATAGTTGTATTTGCTCCTATAAGACTGAGACTATATCAACAGGTTACCAAGAATCATGTTGAAAATAAAAGAAAAGCTGGGTGCAGTGGCATGCACCTGTTTCCCAGCTATTTGTGAGACTGAGGCTGGAGGATTGCTTGAGCCTAGAAGTTCGAGGCTGCAGTGTGCCATGATCACACCTGTGAATAGCCATTGTACTCCAGCCTGGACAGCATAGTGAGACCCCCATCGCTTAAAAAAAAGAGAAAACAACACTTTACAGCTTTCTTCTACTAACTTGTGGATTTTATTCAACTGGAGTCCTTTCTCTAGCAAAAATGCAAATTTCAAAATAATCATGATGGGGATGGAAGACGAGGGATAACATTTGTATAATCAAGGGAATGGATTTTAAATAATAGAACAAATAAATTAGAGTACCTTATGTAGGAAGGAAGCAAAGATACAAGATTGTAAAGTCATGAAACATGTGAATACACTAGGGAGTAACTTCCCCCCAAAACAAAATTGGTACAGTATAGGTCTATCAGACATGAAAAGTACATTTATTACTTGACTATTTCAGGATGACTTTCAAACATTTGATTTAAATCATATATCAAACACTGAATAAACACCTGTATTTGGCTGGCCTGTGTCCTAGCTGCTGAGTATTTGGGAAAGGATAAGATTTGGCTCCTGACCTTGAGAGGCTTATGTTTTTGGCAAAAGCAGCTTTCCAGCCACAGTTGTACTGTAGATGGCATCTTTTTCCTCTCTGGGCCCTCTGTCCTGCAGACCCCGCCCCTGGGCCCTGCCCCCACCTGCTGTTGCTACAGCCTGATTTCAGGCTGAATGAATCAGGGCGCTACCTGAGCATGGCAGTACTTCTATTACTTTATTATGTTGTAAAATACGTCCTGATAAGAACATACTAGTGGTTTTGAGTGTCTGGAAACATTGTAAACCTGTCAAATAATCCTAAAAAATCCACCATTAACATCAATTTGAAGATTTGTTAGTAGCTTGCCAAATTCCTTGTTCCTATCACAAGGAACTTGGCAATTTAAAAAAAAAAAGTAATTAAAGGTTAGGATTTAGTGAATTTTACTCACTAAATTTTCTCTGGAACCAGAGACTTGAACATAATAATTATTCATTCGAGGAATCTCTTCTGCCAAGTTTTCCATTTTTTTCAAAAACATGCTATTTTTGCCAGTTTTAAAGTAGAAATAGATTATAGAAACTGTAGAAACTGAATGAAATTGATGACAACTTTTATGTTTTTGAAAGTTTTTGTTTAAATAATTAAAATATTTAAAAAGGGGAAAATTATACAGTGAGATATCATCATTGCTCCCAGGAACTGGTTAGTGCTTTAAGGTAGCACAAAGCTGTTTCAATGATAAGGTATTTTCTCAACATATATAGTAATTCTGGTCTTTAGGGATAATAGTAAATATTCCTGAAGGAAAAATGAAAGTATCTGTAATGTACCATAATTGTAAACTTAAGATAATCCCCTATTTAGGAAATAAGTATACATTTTATAGACATCTAAGATTTCTACGTTTCTTTGTTTTCTGTTGTTTTAATCATATTACAGGCATTAAAAATACACCATGCATCAAGGACTTGATTTCAAGTATGTGCCATGATACTTCTCTCTACATAGTAAATTCCCTGTTGGCTGACATTGTTTCCCTGGAATTTCCATATGTTAACAAGTTCTTTCTACAGCAATGATTATTATTCATAATGATTACTCTGAGGATTCACAAAATCCTCTTGAATCAACAAAGATGAAATTATATTCAGTGTAGCTTTAATGCCATATAAATATTTTCTTTTAATTGTTTGAAAATTGGGAATCTTTTTGTGATAGTTTTTTCCATTGGTTAAAATGTAACCTGATCCTTTCAGATAAGAAACTGTAGGATACTCTCTTGGAAACTGTTTTTTCCCTTGTACCCTGGTTTAAAAACCAGTGGCTGCAATTAAGATATGAGTTGAGGGAGGAAAAGAGGGGAGCCTGAGTGACTTTCACTTTTCTCTGACCGGAGAATAAGGAGTACTTCATTGGGCTAAGATAATTAAAATGTATTGAAAAGCCATTCTGTCTCTTATGCACATGTTCCATAATAACATGCGGGCCCAAGAAAAGCATAAGAAACGTTTTGGCGCTGTCATCTTTGATCACGTAGATAGGAAGTGTGTGTTCATAGGCCAGCCATTTCTCTCCATCTGTGCCACCACTGCCTTAGGCCAGGTGTTACCTGGACCTTAGCCTGAGTGATGTAATTGGGAAATCTACCTCAATTTTGAGTTTAACTCCGATCCATAGGTTCGCTGATACAGTAGCATTTGTCACAAGCACTTAGGAATTATAGCCCTTATCACATTGTTTTATGGCTATATTTCTGTATCCTGTACTTAACTTACAGTCATGTGATGTAATTAAAAAATGTAGCCAGTGTTTATAGTACTTGGAAAGAGTAGTTTGTATTTTGACCTGGATTCAAATTCCACCTCTGCCACACACTAGCTCGGTGACATTGGTCCAGTTACTTAGCCTCTGAGTTTCAGTATCTTCTTCTGTATAGCAGTTGTATTAGTCCATTAGGATGGCCGTAGCCAAGTATCACAGACTGGGTGGCTTAAACAACAGAGCTTTATTTTCTAACGATTCTAGAGGCTGGAAGGCTGAGATCAAGGTGTCGGCAGGGTTGGTTTCCTCTGAGGCCTCTCTCTTGGCTCGCAGGTGTCCATCTTCACATGGTGTTACCTCTGTGCCTGTATCTGTGTTGTAATCTTTTTTAAGGACATCAGTCATACTGGATTAGGGCCTACCTTAACGACCTCATTTTAACATATTAACTTGATTACCTCTTTAAAGATCCTATGTCCAAATACAGTCACATTCTGGGGGTTAGGAATTCAACATGTGAATTTCTGAGGGAGACAATTCAGCCCACAACAGTAGTGAAAGTAATATGTGCTCAAGTATTGTATTATTGTAGGGGTTAAATGAAATAATACATGCAAAGGTCTGGCATGAGAGCTTAGTGCAAGCTTAATGTTAATGACTTTCTCCTTGCTGGAGCTGGGTAGCATCTGTTTGTTTATATTTCATCCAAGTATAATATAAACAGTAAATAAATGTTGGTGAAATTGCGTTTTGATTATATAGGTGCCTCTTTTCATGTTTCTCATCTTCCTTACTTTCATTCCTGTAACCAAATGAGTTTAAGGCTAATTTAAAGTGGTCCTTCCTGGGAGGTTCTCTCAGCTTCTGCTCTCTGCCCACTGGGGCATGCCGTCTCCACTTTGAAACTGTGCTGGGCTCTTTTTTCCTTCCAGTTGGCAGGAAATGTCTGAAGCTTCTCCAGAGAACATCAGTGGACTTCAGCTCCCTCTCCCCCTAGAGTCTGTGTTCCACCTGGCGGTCGTGTGTTGCCCTGCCAGTTGACACTTTTTCAATTCATGGTTTGTGTTTTTTAGGCCTACTCTGCTTTTCTCCCTTCTTGGCAGTTTTTTTTTTTTTTTTTTTTTAACCCACAATTCACACTGGTGGGAAGTTTAGGGCAAGGTGGAATAGGCGAGTGAGAAGGCGGCATCAAGGAAAAATGAGCACAGGCTTATTGAGTTAATGTTTTAGCTCAGACTTGTACCACGTGGCCTCTGCCTCCTGGTGAGTGAGCTGTAATTCCTCTGAGAATGTCTCTCTGTCTTGAATGTTTGACAAGGCATTGGCAATCGTTTATGGCCCAGAGAATTCCAAACAAAAGTATGAGTTTAAAATCCTGGGGTATAAACGGTGACAAAGTCATTTAACTTGTTTACTTCTAGGGAAGGATATATATTTTATAAATATTATTATTAACCTTTTACAGGCATTTTTGTTATTAACTATGAGAAGCTTCCCACAGCATTCTCTTAAGTCGAGTAAGGTTACTAAATGTAGTTTTCCAACTGGAGCTTGGTTTCCTGAAAGCTATTCTTGGTGCGGTGGATGAGTGCAGCTGTTCGTATCTCTTAATATTTCAGTTTGAGTCATTGGGTGGGCGGAACTGATTAGAATTCCAAAAGCAATACATATAGGCAGTTAGGTGGAACTCTTTTGGCATTTATTAGGAAAGATTTTAACAGAACTCCTGCATTCTGGAATAAAGTGGTAGAAAGAACACTTTGTGTACAAAGTATTTGGGTAGATGTCTTCTGCATTTTACTTTAGTTTTCTTTTTTGTTGGTGGAAGGGACACTTTATATTAAGAAGCTGTTAAAATATATTGTCAAGATAGATTTCTCTGAAAATATTTAAAAATGCAGGGTTCCCTTCCAAAAACATGCTTACTTCTTAGTGTGACCTTACTTTCATGAATGTTCATGTGTACAAGATATTATCATTTTTTTCTTTTAAAGACTTAACAAAACTTTATAGTAATTCTACTCAGTCCATCACAAGTTTGAATTTTGCCACATACATACACTACTTGAGAAGAAACATTAAATTTGTTTTGTGGAAGTTGGCTTTTGGGCTGGCTAATATAAACATCTCTTGGAATGTTACCCTCCAGAGAAAAGAGGAAGGCTTCATGTTCTAGGATTCCAGCTGCCCAGTGACAGCTTGGGGAAGCAGTGTTACGTTTTAAAGTTTGTATTAGGAATCAGCTCAGATCCGTATGTGGGCTTAAATGTTGTATTATGAGTTATAACAAACTGACATTTTAATGTTTTCCAGTATGTGGTTTCCAGGGTTGCTATGATGTCATCAGTAAGGATTTAAAAACAATGATCTGTTTTTCAGGGATGAAGTTTAAAACAGTTTGTTAAAAAGCATGCACTCTCAGTAATAAAAGCCTTAAAGTATAATGATATACCTACGTGATAAAGAGAAGATTCTTGGTTCTCAACATTGGGTCTTCAGAATGGGACTCAATACATTAAGGACTTGGACAGCTCTGAAACACAGGCAAATTTTAGGGCTCCTGGATTGTTTCAGTTTTTTTCTCAGTTATTTAATCCTCGAATTCTAGAGAGTAGCCTGATAGATGTTTTGTAGCCGTTTAAGGAGCCGTGCATCTGTTTTGGAGGTAGGGTGGTTCATACCTGGTTCTGCCAGTCCAATCTTGGGCAAGTTACCTACTCTCTGTGCCCCAGTTTTCTCAGCTGTACAATGAGGGCAATAATATTCATAGGGTTGTTGCAAGAATGAAATGAGTTAATATGTGTAAGGCGTTTAGGATAGTCCCTGGCACCTAGTTAGCCCTGTATAAATGTTGACTGTTACTGTCATCTTGGTACATGTTCAATTCCTATATTTGACCCTGGTCAGACCAGGTCGAGATCTACTTCTCTTTGTTCCCCATTCTTGACCTACTTTGTCCTGGGTTCTTTAGCTGAAATCTAAGATCCCCAGGCTAGGTAAGCATGAGCTCTTGCTCCTAGTGGAATCTGCGTGGTAGAATTTGTTTCTGCAGGTATCCCGTGTTGTTTGACGGGTTTGGTTTGTGTGTGTAGATGGAGAGCGTGACCTGAGTTTGTGTCTGTGGGGTTTAAAGTGTATCTTTACGATGAGGGTTATATAAGGGCAATTTTGGGATCAAAGTCTTCTTTATCTCTTTTCCCCTCTAGCTTTCTCTGTTCTGTAACATATTGACTTATTTATTTACAGCCTTTAAGGCTCAGCGTCTTTGTTTTCTGTGACTTTATTTTGTGGGCTGGTGACCACCCAGGAGTTAGAAAGCTTGCTTCTTGTGTACTGTGGAAGATTTTATAACACTGAAATAATGCTTTTACCTAGCCACTTGTGTGTGTTTTGTTTTTGTTCCTTGGACTTACATCAAGAGGCAGAGATAAGAGAAAAATTTTGTCACTTACAGAGCCCCAACAGAACTGGGAGCTGACATAGCAGCACTTGCTTCGCTGCCTTCTCCATGCTGACACTCTGCCGCAGCCCTTCCTCCTTTAATTGCCCTGGGCATCTTCACTCCTGGAGTCCAGACCTAAAACTTCCATCCCTCCTCCTGGCCACTTCCCAGCCTGGGGAAACAAAGGGGCTTCAGGGGAGTCCCTGCTGTTTGCTGCTGCACCTGGGCTGAGGGGTGGAGATGGGCAGAGTTCATGACATTGCTGGAAGAAAGTAATGCCTGATGTCTTAGGGGCCAGCCTGTGGGGCCAGTGACAGGTAGGACCCTTCCTGAAGCCTGGCATGGTAGCTTGTGCCTGTAATCCCAGCTACTCAGGAGGCTGGGGTGGGAGGATTGCTTGAGACTAGGAGTTCGAGACCAGCCTAAAAAAAAAAAAACACACACACACAAACCAAAACAAGACCCCTTCTTAGAGCTGTACTAGGGGCCTGTCTAAGCCTTGTTCTCACACGTGCTCAATTAGCATATGGTGGCCTGGCCTGGTAGGAGAAGGGTGACTTTATCAGTGCCCATAGCCTTTATCTCCTTATGGTTCTCACTTAGAAGGCAGAGTGGGAACGTGGAAAGACCACAGGCTGACGTGGGTTTGAATTCTGGCTCTGTCACTCACCGTGTTACTACAAATAAATAACTCACACTGACTCTTAGTTTCCCCGTCCATAGCATGGGGGTTGTAATCCCTCCTCCGCATGGTAATGGTGTAAAACAGTGTGCAAGATGCAGCATACCTGGATAGTGGCAGACTCTGGTGATGATGACAGTATTTGTTAACACCGATAGAAAGCTTACTGCCTATCAGGTATTGTCCTACTCGATCCTCACTACGGCAACATCAGCATTTTACACACCAGGAAACTGAGGCACAGAAAGGTTAAGTAAGTTGGACATGACAGCACTGCACACAAAAGCTCAGATCTGAATCCAGGCTCTCAAAAGGTAGTTTCGAGTTTTCCAGATGTAGAATTTTTTGATAATTTCTAAGACTTTCCATAATATAAATAATACAAACTGTAGCTACTTCTAATATTGTCTCTGTGTAACAGTTCACTTGTTGCTGGTGCATTTCTCTTCCATTGGCCCTACCAGTGGGCGACAGATGCAACCTGCTAATGAGAAGGTTGTCCTTTTGCAGATGTCATGGATGGCATTTTAGTAAGTTGTTCTGGTTCAATGTGAAGTGTATTTCTGCCCCAGAAACCACCTGTGGTGCCCTACAGACAGCAAGCAGGCTAGGACCTTTTGATAAATGTGCATAGGACAGAACCTCCTGATCCTTTTGCTTCCCTGTGCGTGTGTGTTTAATCCAAATTGACTTGGAGCTATGCTGCTGCTGCTGCTGCTGCGGAGTGAAGGTTTGGTGGGGAGAAGTCGCCCTTCCACAGGGGCTGACACTGGAGCTCGGTGCACTGGGATTTGCATCAGAGCGTGGACTTACCCTTACCTGTCGTGAGACTGAGACAACATAACATGGTTCATTCTGATGCTGCTAAGAGTTCTGAGGACTTTTGCTAGGGCGTGGTGCCGTGGTGAAAGCTGTAGGGTGGGATCTCTGCTGGGGGAGAGCATGTCTTTCCTTCCTCGTGGCCTACAGTCACATGAGGCTCTGGAGATACGCGTTTGGCTGTATTCATCTCTGACCAGACCAGACAAACTCTGGCTGGCCTTGGCCTGGCAGTGGAAAGTGCTGCGATGTGCTGAAAATTGTCATAATTTTCTTCTTTTGGACATAAGTTTACACTAATGTTAAACTGTTTTAAGATGGGTATGCCAGAGTTGAGTTTCAGCTATGTATCCATGTCCTTTTGCCATTAGGAAATTTGGTTTCCTTGCTTTGCCAATTGAATTAAGATCTGTGTGGCTGGATAGAATCGTCTTCTAGGGTTTGTTTTTCAAACTTGGCCTCATGTTGAACCTAAGGCTTAGAGACGTAACCTTCCTGCCAGACGGGCAGATCCCTCACTGTGAATCACACCGACTGGCCTTCAAGGGTGATTCACGTGTCTGTTGTTTCCAGCCTTGTCTTTAATGTGCCTCTAGTAGGGACGGCTTGCTTCTTTAAGTAGGAATATGAGTAGGGAGGTGCGAGGGAGTATACTCTGCTCTTTTTTACTTTGAGTAACATACATGAAGTGATCCATTGCAGTCCTTATTGTACCATCAATTTTGTATTCTTAATAACCTAAATTTCTAAAAACAAGACTCTGTTTCCTATAGGTGGGGGGATGTGTTGAGAAATTGGAAGCCTAAAAGTAGAAAGGGACTTTGCAGGCCCAGCCAGTGCGTGTTACTGTTCATCACGATCTGTGCATGGCACTAAACTAGATGACATGAAACAAGTTGTGCTTATAGCTTAGGTTGGAGGTGTAAGTGAGCTAAAAACGACATAGGTTTGTAACAGTGACGATCCGGGTAGTATTGGCCCTGAGAGCAACAAAATGATTTGAAATAGATGGACCCATATCCTCTGAGCCTGGCTCAGACATGATTTTGTTGTTGTTTTAGTTCGTTTGTTTGTTTTTTGGTTAGTTTCTTTGAGAGAGAAAGGTGGGGCTTTCTCTCTCAGTGGGAAGGAAGGAGAGGTGGGTAGGTGTTGTGTGTCACATGACAAATGTTGACAGGAAGTGGGTCTTTTTGTCCCTTACATTACCTGGTATAGTGTAACTGTGGGATTTTGGGAAGAATTAGATATGCATTGTGTTTACAGTGTGCTACATCTCTCTAACCTGGGCCGTAATTTGCTGAGACCTGTCACTGCATGGGCTGCTTTCTCGCAGACATGTTGGAGACAGACCTGTCTGCTAAGTGCACAGAGCATTAAAATGATGGTCTAAAGTTAAGTTACCTGTAGTCTGTTTTGTCACTGGGTCTTTGGCAGCCCTTTTCCCCTATCTCAGTTTGGGTTAAAACCCTAGAGCAGAAAGGACACATTTGTAGTAAGTATGCAGTTGCTCTCTCCTGCTTCCCCCCCCCCCAAGAAACTCCTCACAGGGACACTGCTGATTGAAATGTTGTCTTCCTACTTGGGTGCAGCCTCAGAATCTTTCTTAACACATGATTCCTGGATGTCATTACTTTTTGCTCAAATTTGACATATTTTATCAAGTCTGTTTTGTAATCCCTGCACTATAGGTTTGTAAGATTGTTGTTTTCTTGCTCTCTTGTCATTTTAATAAGCGTCGAGTGGGTGGTATAGGGAATAAGTTCTGTTGGAGTCCAAAAGATGACAAGAATACTTAGTATGATCGATAAAGATTTTGTGGTGGAAGAAGGGACTGAATCTGTGATTCGAAGGGTAGATAGGATTTAGATGGATGGCAGGAAGCCGTCCTGTGAGCTAAGGGACAGAAGAGGAAAGTACAGACCATGTTTTGGGGACAGTGAATAAGTCAGGTATGTTTGGAGGGTTTCTGTGGGGCCGTGGTTCTCAGCTTTAGCGTGTATCAGGGTCCTCTGCTGGGCTCCATGTACGGAGTTTCTGTTTCAGTAGGTCTGCGGTAGGGCCCTAGAGTTTGGATTTCTAGCAAGTTCCCAGGTGATGATGCTGGTGGTCCAAAGGCTGCACTTGAGAACCACTCTGTTGAGGAGCATATAAGCAGGGCTCGAGGAGTCATGTTGGGGCATAAGTGGCAAGTGGGGCACTCTGCCACCCAGCTGCAGGGACCACCATTCACGGTGTGCACTGTATTCTGACTTGTGCAAAGCAGTGACCCTGGGAACTCATGAGTACCAACCTAAGGAGCTGGCACTCTATCATGGGTAGTGGGAAGCCACTGATGCATTTTGATAAGAATACTATTGGTGTCTCCCTTCAGTTAATTTTCTTTTCTTTTTTTTTTTT
>NW_012152507.1:2203866-2246518 GCF_000956105.1 Propithecus coquereli
TATATTTTTAGTTGTTTGATTAATTTCTTTCTATTTTTAGTAGAGACGGGGTCTCGCTCTTGCTCAGGCTAGTCTTGAACTCCTGACCTTGAGCGATCCACCCGCTTTGGCCTCCCAGAGTGCTAGGATTACAGGCGTGAGCCACCGCGCCCAGCCTATCAGTTGTTTTTAAATGGAGTTTAAATTGTCTTCTCTTCTTCCAAAGAGATTATTGCCTATGAAGTTTTCAAAACAAAGGGTCTGTGTAATTTTCCTTGCCTTTTAATTGTTTCTGTGCTTAATGTTTAAGATTTCTGTGATTCTAAACATGTAACCTCTTGTCTCCATAATTAATTTTCTCTCATCCTGAGGTTTAAGTGGAATGATCTTATTTTAAAAAAAAAAAATACTTAGCCATTTCCCTATAATTTTCTGAAGACATTAATACCCTTGTAGTCTTGCCTAAGTGAGACAATATTGTTTTAAGTCACTTGTGCTTTTAGCACATAACCCTAATTATATGTGGTTGCAGTATATTTCTTCAATTTTTCGGTAAGTTATCAATTTCTATCTCATCATTATCAACACTCACAGATTTGTTTATACTTCAGTTTTTTTCCCTCATTTTCAACATAATTATGCTCATTGTAGAAAATTTGGAGCACAATTATAAAATTAAAGACCAGCTGTGAGCTACTCATCATTGACCCCTTTTAACATCCGCCTTCATTTCACTCACTCTTTTCCTTGCCTGCATGTGTGTCCGGGAGCGGGGTTGGTCCTGTGTGGGTCAGAGCTGAGGCTCAGTGTGCCAGTGTGTGGAGTTAGGTGACACATTCTTTCCTACCCCTCCCCCCCAGTGTCTGGCTATTCTCCCTATTTTGCAGGGGGCCGGATTACCAGGAATGGCAGTAGCCCCCTGAGAGTGAAACAAAATGCCAGCCTAATTGAGGAAGAAGTCCTGAGGGGAAGAGGGCAGCGTTTGTAGATTGGATGAAATGCTGTGCTCATCTCCGTCTCATTTGGGTCTGTTCTTCTGAGGCTTTCGGGCTTTGGGCAGAAGGAGGCTAGAGAAAAACCAGGCAGAATTAACTGTATCACTGCGGGACCAGGCAGTTCTGTTGTGGGATTCCCCCCTCCTCCTCTCCAGGGCAAGGGACTTAAGAAGGGGAAGTCACTGGTCTGTCATTCAGAGAGAGCAGGAAACACCCGGGTCATGACAGGTCTGCCTCAACTTATGGGTGGCTCAAGCAGAGCCGCAGCTGGGGGTGGGTGGGTGGGTGGGTGTGTGTGTGTGTGTGTGTGTGTGTCTGTCTGTCTGTCAGAAGAGGCAAGTAGTGACAGAACTCGAGGCAGGGCAAGCAGATTCCCAAAGCAGTGTTTCTGGAGTGGCATCCTCTGAGACTGAGTCCCATGGTGGGCAGGGCCAAGGGAGGTGTTGCAGCTGGAGCCTGGAGGGGCGCGTGTGCGGAGAGCAGCATGGTTTTTGTGTGGGTTAAGCCGTTTGTCCTTCACCTCCCCCTTCGGGGAACTCCAGAGAATGAGAGAGAACAGGAGGAAGTGCTCAGGTCTTGAATCTGATAGTCGGAGCCTTAATCCCGGAGCCTTAATCCCACAGACCGAGGGAGTAACTGTTAGAGACCTTACCTAGGGCCCAGAAACTATTGGGGGATAGGTGTGGTGACCATTTAATTTTTACCAAACTGGGACATTGTTTATATTTACAGTGGACTGGACCTGGAAAGCTGGGATGCAGGATCAGCCTGTGTTTTGGGGACATTCAGGTTACATATACACACTTAAAAAATTGGGGAATTGCTTTTTATATTTTAGGTACCTCCTTCCCAAAGCCTTGAATTGTGTTCAAACTATGACCCTTTTGTTTTGTTCTGCCTTTTTCTGGGTGGGGGTGGGCTGGGGAGAAGAATAGTATAGTCCTTATTATATCAGGACTATTTTTCCATACAAAATATTTTACTAGAATTATTGTTAATAGCTAATTGTGTTTTGTTTTCTAAATGTACCACAGTTTTCTTTATTAATTGCATAAAATTATCAATCTAGATTCCCTTCCACCTTTATGCTACTATGAATGACAAGATAAATCTTTGTGTATGCCTCAGTATTTCCATCGATGTCAAGTTTTTGGAAATAGAATAACTGGGTCAGATTTATATAGTTCTTGATACATAGTGTCAAACTCTAGGCATCTATTTTAAATTTGAATTTCTAAAACGAAACACTCCTGACAGGTGAGCTACACTGATTTTGAAGTACCGTAAAATAAATGGTTTCTAAAGAGTCCCTGACTAGCTTTTACCACTTAGTATTTCTCTTGTGACTTTGAACTACAAAGGGGTGTAATACATTGAAGCAACAACTCGAGTGAAAGGAACATTTTTATTGCTAGTGTAACATTTTCCACATTGCGATACAGTGAATGTCTTGTAGAAACTGGATTATATTGAATTTGATTTTGGCGGATGTGTGGGGTATGGGCATAGACATATTGACTATGAAAATCCTTACTGTTTTTATTGATAGTTTGCACAATGTGATTGAGAGATCAAGTATGTGGTGTGTTTAACTACATGTAGTTTTCATGAGAAACATGATTCTTTGTTGTCTTTGACAGTTGTCTAACGTGAAGTGCTGTTGGCATTTTTCACATGGTATTTGCATTTTGTCATCACTATGAAACTAGCACATTTTCAGGAGTGTGTTCTTCTGGTGTGAGTCAGCTACTAGCTAGAGAATACTACTTTGTGGAAATGGTTGTCAGCAAAAAGTGTCGTCTTTACCTCAGCAAGAACTAAAACTGAGAAATCTGCTTTGCGAGAACTGTGTGTAGATCTCTGGGTCGGATGACCTGAGGGGCTCTGTAAAGCCCTGTGTGGTAATCGGTTCAGTCACTGCTAATATCTCAGTGCAGCATGCCAGTCCTGTGTCTGCGATGCCCAATACGGACTGTGTCGCAACATGCTCAGAAGAGGGGTCAGACCAGTTTCAAACAGGAAAGAAGAGGCTTCTGGAAAATTCACTCGTAAAGACTTCCTGGTTAGTTTGAGAACATTCCTGAGTTATTCACAGCTTAGCTGATCCTTCATAGACTCAAAAGACCCAGGAAGAATTTTCTTATATGTGACAGGCTATAGTTGATTACAAAATGATGAAGTATGTGGATGATTATTTTCCACACTCAGGAAAATAAAATGTTATTGTAAGCATAAAGCCCAGATGTAAAGCTAAGGGGAAAGAACAACTTTGAATATTGAGTTATTTAGCTTCCAGAACCTCTGTGATTAAGACTCAAGTTTGAAGCATGAGAGTTTTTGAATGTTGATGCATCACCAAATCTAAAAATCACAGGGCTGGAGTTCTGCTTTTAGATTTGCCAATTTTCAAATGATGGCTTGTGGTGTTTCATTCCTTCTGCTGTGTCTGTAACCCAGGGTCCCATTTTACTTGTTTCTCTTCTCCGGTCCTAGATTTACCATTTATTGATACAGACTCCCAGTTATTTTTCAAAGGTGACTTGAGGATGTTAGGCATAAGTAGAAGCTGTGTTATACCCTTCAGATCAATAGCGTGTAACTTTTAGAACACAAATATTGGAAAGATAGTGTTTATGATAAGTATCTCCTTGAATTGTGTGGACATCCCATGGGTATGTGTACGTGATATCCAGGACATAAATGACATGGAAGTATTTCATCTAGGCAACCTCCCCTGTCTCCCCTAGGTGACATTGTCATATCTGAGTTCTTTTCTCTTAAAATGAAACTAGGAAGCCTGCTGAAGAAATTTACTACCAGTAGTACATAAATTTGATTTCCACTCTGTGATTGTGAGCCATGACTTTGGCCAATTAGTGTGGATTTTCAGCAATCATTTCATATAAGGAAGACTGTACTCTGAGATTTTAATATTATAATAGCTTTAAAAATAACTATACAGGCATGGTTCATAGATGATTATTAATGACGCTCATTTTCTTAATCCTTTAGGCAAACCACTCCCTATTTTCATAATTTATCACCGAATAAATTAAGTCTATGGTTAGTAGTGAGAAACTGAATGAATTAACTCCTTTTACAGGACAAACTTGTTTCTGATTTTATTTTTTTATTTTTTCCCAGACAGAGTCTCACTCTGTTGCCCGGAGTAGAGTGCCGTGGTGTCAGCCTAGCTTGTGAGCAACCTCAAACCTGGGCTCAAGCAATCCTTCTGCCTCAGCCTCCCGAGTAGCTGGAACTACAGGCATGTGCCACCAGGCTAATTTTTTCTATATAGATTTTTAGTTGTCCAAATAATTTCTTTCTATTTTTAGTAGAGACGGGGTCTCGCTCTTGCTAAGGCTGGTCTTGAACTCCTGACCTTGAGGGTTCCACTAGCCTCGGCCTCCCAGAGTGCTAGGATTACAGGCGTGAGCCACTGCGCCCGGCCTTGTTTCTGATTTTAGGAAAATTGAGGTTGATGTGTTTATGTTTATGGACAAGAATTTTTCTGCGGTGGATCATTTAAAAGCTGTTGTTTTCCTGATTTCCATATGTATGGTTGCTTTTTTGGTTGAGAGTAAGGCAGAGGAGACCCTAGGCTAAGGAGCTGGGAAAGTTCTAAATGGGGTGGGAAAGTGTGTTCAGTGGAACCAGCCCTGTTAGAAGGCAGCTGGGGAGCCTGGACGCCTGTCTTAGCAGCTGCGTCATTATCAAATAACTGACTTGCATTCCTGTTACTACGGAAACAGACCAAGTAGAGTCTTTGAATGTATTTGTTTTGTGAATGTGGAAATACCAACATTCAGGTTGTGTGACCACCTGAGTAACTGCCCCGTGAGAGCCGGAAGGCTAGGAACCTCCCTTCTCGGCAATGGCAGGGAGAAGTGGCGTGTCTCAAAATCTGTAGGAAGGATTTTCTTCTTCCTCTTTCCCTTTGCCCAGGTACTTTCCCACCCGTAGGATCAAAAGGGGGAAAAATTCCATGAAACATTTTGATTTTCAGTGTACAGTAGTAGGGAAAAAGTTGCAATATTTCAAAGGAAAACTGAAGGTAAAATGGCAGCTTAAACCATTGATATATATTAATGCAAGTCATGCATATGGGATAGCACAAATTCGTTTTTGTGTTTGAATTAATTTATTCAGCAATAATTAATATTTTGGACATGTAAGACCTGTTAAAGTTACTTGGGGGTATGGATGGAGGAAAGGTGGGTACAAGGTGAGTCTGTATTCAGTCTCCACCTTCTTCCCTCCTGCTCCCTCCTCCTCTGCTGAACACTATCCACCTCCTCCTAGTCTGTTCTCTGCTTTCCCTACTCTTGTGACAATGGCCCTCACCAGGGTCACGCCTCTGACCTCCTTGGACTCTGTGCAGTGGACACTTTTCACCTCTTAGCAGCATTTGATGTATCGTCATTCACTCCTTTGTTCTCGAAGTGCTCTCTTCTCCATTCTGAAGGGGACTGGAATGCTTAGCCTGTGTGCTTCTGCAGAAGGCTACCCTCTCCTTCCCTAGTCCTTTTTCCCCAACAGTGGCCAGGGTGGAGGTGAGAAGATAGAGTCTAACATATAAGGTGCTGCAGGCTTTAGAAGAGGGCAGGATCAGGTGTGATAGCCGTGATATCCCAGTAGGAGTAGAATTGAATTTTTCCCTTTTAAGTGGCATTTGAAATCCACTTGGCACAGTGGGGGCTCAATCTTTGAATGAATAAAGGCAGGGTTCAAACAAACAGATTAGATGAGGGAAGAGTATTTTCAGTTTAGGAAACAGCATGACAAAAACATCACAGAGGGAGATGCGGTTTGTGAAGGTGAAAATGAATCATGTCTTGGCCTCTTGGCCAAGTGGGGTGATGGAAGGGGGCGGGGTGGGAGGAGCTCTTCTAGCGAGTTCCTGCTAGACTAGGGGAGGCTGTGAGTATCAGCTGAGGAATTTTGGGGTGGCTGAGCAGGAAAGGCTGTTGGGATTGGAAAAACTAATTTGGCAACAATTTGTTGGATTGGATGGGATTAGAATGAGAAAAACCTCTTTTGGGTCTCACCTCTGAACTCCTCTCATGCATTTTGCCCCTAGGGGGCCAAGTCCTACTCACTACCTGTATGCTGCCCTGGCTCAGCCCCAAAGACTAAGTCCCCTGTTGTTTTCACTTCACCTGAGCCACCTGGTCCCATGACCAGTGACCGTTGAATCCTGTCACCTCGTGTGTATAGCCTATGAGGTAATAACATTAGCCTTAACTCTGGTCTTCTGATAACATGAGTACTAACACTGTACATACCCTTAGGAGAAGTCCCTGTGCCTGGTGGGAAAGACAGCAGCAGTGTGGTTGCAGTTAATGTGAAGCACCAGCTCTGGGAGGGTGAGAGGGTCTGTGATTTAGAGAGTGAAGGAGGGTACCTTTGATGGGATTAGGAATAAGGGACTTAGGGCAAGATCAGGGCTAAGAGTTTAAAACCCAAATAGTTCCCAGACATGAAAAAACTTCCTGAGAATTTACTGTAGAGTTTATCAGCTATTCCCCCCCATGCCTCTTTCCTTATATCCACAAACCAAACACACCCTGGAGAACCCAAACTGATCCCATAATGGGGGTTTTATTTGTTTTTTAAGAGTAAGTACTTCTAAGATCAAGTTTCTGAGGTCAAGTGAAAGTAGAAAGGAAGATTCTAAAAGAACTTTTTGTCCAAACCTTGGTGAGCTTAGGGGCAAGGACCAAGGTCAAGGGGATCCCTCCGCTCATGGGACTGAGAAGGGCAGATCCTACCCTGTTCGTTTATACACTTTTGGGAATGTTCAGTATGTAAAATTTGAGCAGTGGGTTATAAACAGTCTGCATTATCTCAGCAAACAATATCCATGCTTGATCTCTCTTGTTAGTAAAAATGGGAAAAGATATTGTGAGATATTTGTTGAAAGCTGTAATTATCGGCACTTGGGTAGATTCCCGTGACACTCGGAAAACTGCATATTTTTGTATGCTTGAGAAAATGTTCATGCTTCATTGTTATTTATAAACCATAAAGCAACATCTGGAAAGTCACTCTAATGGAATAAAACTAGATTTTGGTTAAAACATCAATTGTGTTAAAGAATCCTACATAGGATGTCGATGCCATAAACTCATCCAGTTCTTGCAGGAGCAGTGGCTTTCCTCAGCTAATGAAATTGTCACCGAACTGATGACATCAGTGAAAACTGCAAGGTGCTGACTGCTTTAGTGAGGTGGCTCCTAGCGGCTCCAGCTGTCTTTAGAAGTGAGCACTGGGAAAAGAAGCTATTTTTGTAAGAGTTGTCTGCTTTCCTTTTAGCATTGTGGAAGTTAATTTAACTATCATTTTCAATTCAGCATTGCATAATTATTATCTAAGCAATATTTTATCAAGGTATATTTCCATACAAGTGGGCTGAGTGCCCCGTGGTTATGTTCTCCACATATTTTAAGTGAGAGGTTTAGAAATTCCTAATGAATGCAGTATCCTCACTTAGAAATGGAAGAGACCTTGGCCGCCTGGACCAATCTCCTGTTTTTAATAAGGTTTTTAGGTTCCTAGAGACTAACTGGCCTGCCCGGTGTCACAGAGCTAGGTGGTATCGGAACTCTGACCTTTTGTATTTTCACTTCCTACTTGGGACTTTCTCAAATACACTGAAGTCTTACCTGTAAAACAGAGATGGAAGTCATTAAGAGAGCATTCCTGTGGGTCCAGGGAGACAGGATCCAAATGACGTGTGGTAGTCTCATCAGCTCACCCTGGCGGGAATTTATGAGGGCTTAAGGCAGGAGCTTTTCTATTAGCAGTTAGGAAGGTGTGTTCTTAATGAGCAGAAAGGGGTGTGTGTGTTTAATCCTGGTGTCTTAGCTCAGGCTGCTCTAACTAAATACCACAGACTGGGTGGCTCAAACACAATTAGTTCTCACAGTTCTGGAGGCTGGGAAGTCCAAGATCAGGGTGCCGGTATGTTCAGTTCCTGGTGAGGGCTCCGTCCTGACTAGGACACTGCCTTTCCGCCGTGTCCTCACATGCGGTGGGGTGGGGGTGCAGGAAGGGTGGAGGGAGAGACAAAACACACACTCTGGTCTCTTCCTCCTCTTATGTGGACACTGATCCCATTGTGGGGGCTCCACCCTCACAATCTCATCTAAACCTAATCAACTCCCAAAGGCTCCACCTCCAAATACCATCACACTCAAGGTCAGGGCTTCAAGATACGATTTTGAGGGGAACACAAACATTCAGTTCGTAACACCTAATAATGCTTTTTAGAAAGATCAGCTCTCTGGTAGAAAGCGTGTTTTCAATTGAAGAGAAGATCTAGTGTATCAGTAATTTTTATTCATACTCACAAATATTCAAAGATATGGTTAGACATTTGAAAATATTCAGAGTTGACTAGAATAATAACTGGACATTTTACTACCTGCTTGTTCAGTTCATTAAACAAATATTTGAGCACGTCTTATGAGTCGGGCCATGTGCTAGGTTCCAGGCCAAAGGATAATAAAAAAAAGCAACAAGAAGAGCACACAACAGGTAGCAGCCGGTAAAAAAATAAAATAACAACAATTATCTTCCTACCGTCTTCCAAAAAATATCAAAAAATGATCTGCTCCACCTGTTTTCCTCCTGAAGAAAAAAATATAAAAGATGGAGAAAAAAGAATAAAATGAATACCTAAACACTCACACCTGGCTTTATCAGAGCTTAACATTTAAAGGAAACATGTCAAATATTTTTTAGATAGGAGAAATAAACATCAGTGGGAGTTGAAGACTGCTGTGTACCCTTCCTGGTCCTGTGCCTCTCCTTTCCTTTCTAGAATGATATACCCCAAATCCAGGGCAGTGGATTGCCATGTATGTTTTTATACTTTTATTATGTATGTTCGAGTTTATGAGCAATAAAAAATATATTGTTTTGAAATTTCATGAAAATGATAGAAAACTGTATATATTCTTCTTTACCTTGAGAGAAAAACCACATTGTTTTTGGAGGATTTATTCATTTTGATAACATAGCTATAGTGCTTTTTAAAAAACTAATGTATTCCATCAAATGGTTATTCTGCAGCATATTAGTCTGTTCTGCTGTCAGATATTTTCGGAGTGTTTCCAAATTTTCGTGATTATAAACAGCACTGCTGTGGACATTCTCATGTATGTCTCCTGATGTATGTATGTGAGTTTCCCTGCGCACCTATGTAAGCGCGGAATTGCTGGGTGATAGGATACGAGTATCCCCGACTCCAAGGTTATTTTTAGCATTTTAATGGCAGTACACATTGCCCAACACCGTGGCCAGATTACCTTCCTCCTGTGGTGTATCAGTGATTTTATTGATCCGTATCTTCTCTGACACTTAGTATTATCAAACTTTAGAACTTTTGCGCATCTGTTTGGTATAAGTGATATGTCATTGTTCCTGACTTCAATGCAGCACTTCCCTGATTGCAGTGAGGCTGAATATCTTTTCCTATATATATTGGCCTTTTAGCCTTTTTCTTTTTGAACTGTTTATAATGTGTCCCTCCCCCACCTTCTTAATTGGTGGTGTGGGTACTCAGATGCAGAGAAGTAGGTTAATCATGATCCTTGATTCATGACTCATTATCATCAATGGTCTTGGCATGGCCCTCTTATTTACTTATATTTTTCATATAATGAACATCTGTGAATTTATCAAGATCTGCAACATTACCAACAACGTCCATCTGTCTGTGCTTCTCCTCGCTCCATCTCTCTGCTGCTTCCCCTGTATCACTTTGTCACTACTTATCAGTTCTTGCCATGATCTTCTGGGCCTTGCTTCTCTCATTCAAAGCATTGGCTTTGGTTTATTCATTTTCACTGTTGAACAACATTCTCCTGGGTTGATGTTGCTTTTCTGTCATTTCACCTTTGAATAGGCATTTGGGTTGTTTCCAGTTTTCTGTTGTTAACGAACATTCTTATATGTGAATCTCGCTGGCTATCATCAAGATGATCTCTCGAATATTATCTGGACTTAGAAATGCTGGATTAGGTATTCTAATGTTTAATTTTGTTAACTAATGCCAATTATTATCCTTTAAAGTTGTACCTATTTATATTCCCTTAAGCAGTAGAAAAGAGATCAGGTTGCTCTAGATTTTCTGGTCAGTTTTGAGTTGTTTGTGTGTGTACTTCTTATTAGTACACACTTACTGGTCTGGTGGAATTGGGTAGTAAGGTTTGGTTTTTTTTGGTAACATACCAGCTGGTATGGAGGGTGGTGGGTGGGTGCGTGGTGTACCTACCCATAAGCCTGCCTTGCTGTGTGTGGGAGGCTATTGGTGTTTTTGAGAAGAACCTGCTGTTGGCTGGATGGCCAAATGGGTGCGCGTTACTTTGCAACACCACTCTTCACATGTGTTTGATTTCTTCTCTTGTGTCTGCAATCATTTAAAATTTATTACTTTTATAATCTCTCTCATCAGTCTCTTATTTGACGTTCATAATGGGTCTGCTCTTTTGCAGTGTCTGCTCTGTTTTGCTCATGGAGGACTTTTTCCTTGTGTGTTTTTTAGTTTTACATTGTGAGCTCTTTTTCAGGTGAGCTTTATTTGTGGGAGTTCTTGGGGGACCTGGGTTGAAAGTTTATTAAAAATATAGGGTAGTTGTTTTAATTTACAAAATACTTAGCAATATTGGGTAAAATGTAACAAACATCCTATTGAAAGTATGGCTGTGATTATAAATTCTGGGGGAAATCCCCAGAATGTGACAATGAAGAAAGAACAGAATTCCAGAGCAATATCCTAGGAGTTGAATTTGCACCAGGGTGATAAACAAGATGCTTGGAGTCTTAACCTCCTATCCAGAGACAGAATGGGGCCTGGGATCACCCCTTATATCCAGTTAGCCAGAAATACAAAGAAGTTTGTCCATCTCAGCCTGGGCTCTGGGGAAGGGATAAAAGTACTCTGATCCCTTCCTAAAATGAGAAAGCACAGTCTGCCCTCACTTCTCAGGCTTCGTACATACACTATTCAGGTTGTCCAGGAATCACCAAGTCAAGGAATTAACATAGCAAACAATCCAGAGCCGAGGATACGCCTGTACAGAGAGGCACCTTGCAGGGACAACTCCATGCCTGTCTGTGTGCCCTCCGCTTAGCAGTAAGCTTCTTGGAGTGTGGGAAGCCATGCGCTTTTGTACATCGATATATATTTGTGGAATGAATGACTAAGTTAACAAATAAAAACATATAGGCATTTTTAAGAGCACATAAAATTCTGCACACAAAATAGGTTTTTAGCATCTTAAAAAATAAAGCATAAAAGGGATATTATTTTGCCCAGTTAAATTGTTTCATAATTTTCAAATAATTCTTTCATTCTTAGAATATTCTGCAAATCATTGACTCGTTGAGATGTTTATAGAGTATCCTGCCACTTAGAGTGTCGTGAAGGGTACAAAGACCCTGTGTGCTCTGCCCACAGGGTCTCCCTGCCCACAGGGAGTTGTGAGTCTAGGGAAGGGATGGGCTTGAGTGCAAATAATTTTGATGCAAAGTGAAAAATAAGTGCTATAGGAAATTTACAAAGTAGTTTTGGAGTTGCTAAGGTTGTGAGTAACTCATTTCACTTGAGAAATTTGTTCATTCAGTAAACATTTAATAGAGCTTCTCATGTTGTCAACATTGGGAGGATTATAAAAGTACCTAATATTTATTGTGTGCTTACCCATATATTAGGCAGCAAACATTTTATGTACGGTTAATTTCTACAACATAATTTTAATTCTCACAACATCCCTATGAAAAAGATCCTATAATTATCCCCATTTAAAAATCTTTTATTGAAATGTAGCATATATATAGATAAGTGCACTTCTTATAAGCGAGCAACTGGATGGATTTTCATGAATCATATCCACCTACGTAACTAGAACCCAGAGTAAAAACAAAACATTGCAGACGCTCTGGAAGTCTCTTTCAGATCTCCTCCCAAGTCCCAAAGAGTAACCATAATCCTGACTTCCAGTAGTAAGTTTTTTTGGACTGTTTTTGCATTTTCTGGAAATGGAATCATATAGTGTGTATTCTTTTGTTATGTTCTATGCTATTGCATGTAGTTTTGGATTGTTCATTGCCATCGCTGTCTAGTATTCCATTATGCCCATTCTACAGATGAGGAAACTGAGCCTGAGAGGTCACAGTAGCCCCAGATCATGCAACTAGTAATGAACATATTATAATGCCATGAAATGTTTTTTGAAACATGGTTTTTGGTGTTCTTATGTTGTTTTATCATGTAAGTATAGCACAATTTATTTAACCAGTACCCTTCTGATGGCTATCTAGGTTGTTCCCAACATGTTAGTACTTATATTAATATTTTACCATAAAAGAAAGAAACAATCTCAATAAAGTATGTTATGAGGTTTCCAACCACTTTTGCCATTGACTGTAGTCAGTTCCATATAAATGCAGCAGCTAGTAATTTTAATTTTAATTTTCACTGTGTTAATTTTCACTGTGGTTTTCTTTGTAAGGTAGCAGGTGCTAGTCAAAGGTGGCATTTGTAGTTTTTATATGTGGTCCACTTGCCTTCTGAAAGTGTCTTGTAAGAGTAGGCTAGTGTTTTTGCTGTTTTCCTTTTGTCCTACCTTTGTCATGTTATACCTGCTCCCTTTCTTTCCTAGAAAACTTCCTATAAGAAAATCTCAGTTCTGCTGCAGTCCAAAAATACATTCCTCTGCCCATGGGGTAGCTCTGCTTTTGGTCTGCTGATGAGTCCTGTGGGGAGTTCTCCACGGCTCCTTCTGAGGAGAAAGGCTTTTCTTTATGAAACATCCTCCAGTGCAGCAATTTACAGAGGGAACCTCTGGAGCAAGAGCTCTTTGAAAGTAGGAGCCGTGTGTGATTCACCATGGTGCCTGGCGCGGAGCAGGTGCTCAGTAAATGGGAGGTGACTGAAGGAGGATCTGCTGGAGCCCCAGATTTGTCTTCTGATTGACCTTCATACTGTTGCAATTTATGCTTTTGGGGAACGTGATTAATTGTGAAGCTCCTCAAACAGAAATAGAATACCTGGAGCTATTTTTTATACTTTTATTTTTTCCTATTCTGATAGTAGAGGAGAAATGATTTAGGAATGTGGTGGAAAATAAGTTTATAATTTTATTCAAATATGAAGTTGCTTATGTTTGCTCCATTCATTGAACCTTTGTTGAAGCCCTTCTGGGTATCATGCAAAAGAAATATAAAGATGAATATAATAATCCTTGTCCTTGGGAAATATAAATCTAATGGGAGAGACGAACACAATAATATATTGTGGTAAATATATTTGTGTAGCTGTGAGCATTTATTTTTTTTTTTTAAGCACGGTGGAAGGGGACACCTGAACCTGGGAGGGCGGGAGGCTGTCAGGAGGGTCCTCCCAGGAGAGATGACAACACAATTGACTCTTGAAGGAAGTGCGTAATTCCTACTCAATCTTACACCCAAATGTTGTTGCATCTTTTTTGTTTCTTATTTCTAGAATGGGAGTACTGCCCACGGATGTAACATTCTGTGGTTTCTAATGTAAAAGGCTCATTCTTGTCTTTTTGCTCATGCTGCAGAGTCTTGTTGATTGTAGCTCTCAAATGCCTTTAGAATATAGTTTCCTCTTTCTCTTCCCCTCTCTCCTTACACTGCCATCTTCTTGGTTTGGAAGGACAGTGATGAGCATCATCTTTGTGTTTTAAGCATCTGGCCTAGAGCCTGGCACACTGTGGGGTTCAACCTCTTGTTGAACTGAAATGAACTGCATGGCCTCTAACTAGTTTTCCATCCTCTAGTCCTTTGTCCTTTCATTTGATTCTATGCAGTGTCCTTATTAAAACATTTTTTTTTTGGTATCCCTCTTCTGCTTAGAATTCTTCCACAGCTCCTTATTACCCTCAAGATGAACATCCAGCCTCTTAGTTCAGGTCTTTACTGTTGACCCCAGCCTGGGTTGTGTGCTCCTCATCCTCCCACTGCCGCTGTTTTTCTCATGGTCCAGTGTGCCCTCCCCTTCTCCAACTTGTCACTTCAGTGTCACCTTTTGAGATCCAGCTCAAATGCTGTGACAGCTCCTCTGCCTTTCCCAGGAGGAGTCAGTTGGTGCTCGCTGCTGTGTTCCCTGAAGTCTGCACAGTCAGTCTGCTTTAGTCCCCCTCCTCCCCTCCCCTCTCTTCCCCTCTTCCTATCCCATCCTCTCCTCTCTTTTCCTCTGCTCTTCTTATTACACTGAGAGCCAGGAATTGTGACAGATTCTTCTTTTGCCCCCATTCAGGTGCTGACTAAGTGTCAGACAAATAGTTCTTCCCTGTGCTGTCCTGTAAACATACTTTCTGCTTTCACATCTCTTCGGTTTGCTCGTATGAGTTTTTATGAGGGACACTCCCTTTCAGTAGCTTTATTTAAATATAGTGAATTTTTCAAGAACCAGTTTGTCATGCCCTGTCTTTGAAATTTTCTCTGATCATGGCAGCCCAAAATAATGATACCTATCTCTGAGCCATCTTTGTTAGTCCCTGGTTTTGTTACTTACATGACACCTGCTATTATTATTTATATTTTTGTTTTATATGTGTCGTCTATCTTTATATTCTGAAGTTAGAGAGTCATCTGGTAGACAATTTTGAATCTTCTGTGTTAAAAATATAGCTCCTTGTTTAATAGTCATTTGTTCTTTAAAAGTAGGTCTGTTAGCAACACATTCTTTTAGTTTTCCTTTGTCTGAAAATGTCTGTTTACCCCTTCATTCCTGAAGGGCAGTTTTGCTGGATATAGAACTTGTGGTGACAGGCCCTCCCCTGCCCCAGCGCTTGGAAAATGTCGCACAACTTCCTTTAGTCTCTATGGTTTCAGATGGGAAATCCACTGTTAAACTCGAATTGTTCTACAGATAATGTGTCATTTCTCTCTGGCTGTTTTGAAGATCTTTTCTTTGTCTTTAGTTTTCAAAAGTTTAGTTATGATATTATCATAGTTTGCGATTAACTTCAGCCTTGACATGAATTTCTTTTTGTTTATTCTGATACATAAGTTTGCTCAGCTTCTTAAATCTGTATGTTTGTGTCTTTCACCAAATTTGGAAAGTTTTCAGCCATTATTTCTTTGAATAGTCTTTTAGCCCCATTCTCTTTCTCCTCTCCTGCTGGGGCTCCAATAATGCAAAGTTGGATCTTTTGCTGTCCCACAGGTCTCCGAGGCTCTGTTTTCTCAGCCCGTTTTCCCTGTTGTTCAGATTGAGTGAATTCTATTATTCTTCCTCATGTTCACTTATTTTTTCCTCTGTCATTTCCACCCTACTATTGAGCCCGTCAATTGAGGTTTTACTTCTGTTACCATATTTTTCATTTGTATAATTTCTGTTTGTTTTTTTAAAAAAATAACTTAGTTCTTTGCTGATATTTTCTATTTTTCAGTTGTTCCAACAGAATGTGTAATTAATTACCGAAGCACTTTTTTTTTGAGGGCTTCCTTAAAATCCTCATCAGAAAATTTCAGTATCTGATTGATCTCAGGGTTAGTATCAGTCGATTGGCTTAAATGGGAATTTAAGTTGTGATTTTCCTGGTTCTTGATATGACAGGTGATTTTCGATGGACATTTTGCCTATTGTGTTTGGTACTCTGGGTCTCATTTAAATCTTTTGTTTTATCAGGCAGTCACCCAGTCTTTTGGTAGTACACAGGTCCTGGCCTATATTTGTGGGCTGTGGTTCCAATGACAGTTTAATTTTCAGAGCCTCTGTGGTGGTGTTTTAGTCTGCTTGGTTGATCAGGTGCTGCTCGTTGCTCCCTTCTGGTGCTGGCTGTGGAGGTAGAAGGGCTTTCCCTGGGCTGGGCTATTGCTACTGGGTGTCTTCCAGTGGGGGAAGGTGGTGTCAGGCCCCAGGGGACTCAGGGGATTCCCTGATTGTGGCGGGATCCCCCTGCTTGTGGGGGACAGAGAGCTCTTCCTTGAGCCAGGCACTTGTTGAGGTGGGATGCTCTACTGGTGCCCATAGCTTTCCCAACATCTCTGTGCAAGGGAAGGAAGTGTCAGGCCCATGTGCCCACAGAGCCTTCCTGCTCCAGGTCACTTGTGGCAGACCCTCTTGTTGAATCCACCTGCCCTATTGCATATGTCTTGGTTCCTCTTGTTGCTTATTATTGGTGAGGCTTTGGACTGGTCCCCCTTTTGGATGGTGTGGAACTTACATTAGAGGGACTCTCATTTGATCTGGGGTAGGAATGAACCTGCCTGAGTTGCTTTCTGGTGTTAGGACAGGGGTTGGGAAACAGTGGGTCTGGGTGGCCGCCGCCTTTGGGTGAGTTGGGAGGGGGAGGATGCAAAATACCTTTTTGCTGAGCTGTTCATTCAGTCCTGGGGTCACAAACTGGTTTGCTTTCTCTTCACCATCTTTCAGAGTTCTTTGGTTGTCTCTGATGTTATTTCCAAGGTTTATAGTGCTTAATAGGGAGGAGCAGGGAGAAATAGGTTTATGCTGTCTTGCCCCTAGGCATTCATTCTTAAATGTTGGATTTTTAAAAGCAATTAAAAATGCCAGAAAGTGTTAGCATTTATTTTTCTACAGTCAACAAATATCATTCAGCTGTCTTACTATTATATGGGTAAGGAAACTTGAGAAACAATCAGGTTAAGTAACTGGTCCCAGGGCTCCATTACTAATTAGTAATAATTGCGGAATGCAGACTAGAGCTAGGCTCCTTGGTAAGGAATCCAGTGTTTGTTCCATTGTAGCAAACTACGTCGAAGAATTCTCTAGAAGAAAAAGAAGAGAACTCTTGCTGTATTGTTGTGCTCTAGGCTTTATAACCTTAACACACCAAAGAATTTATACTTTGAGTGTAAAACCTATTAAAATATAAGAAAAGAATCCAGTCTTAAATTATTTTGACTATGACTGAATGACATGCTATATATTTGGTCCAATTTTATTACTAATCATTTTTAATAAAGCCTAAAATAACATACCTTCTGTTTTTATTATGAAATATCTGAATGACCTTATAAAATGTTTCTTCTTACCAAAGAGATTTCTAGCACTGGTTATCATCACCATTTGTATTCTACTTCAAAGAGAGTAAAGAATATAATTAGGATTGATGGCACCACCCAAACAAATTAACCTCATAGCTTAGCATTATATGGAACTTTTCATCAGGTAATCGTTGTGTACTCCACAGACATCAGATACTTTTCAAAATATTTCCCCATGAAGCTTTTTTTTGTGTCATAGATTGGAGAAATCCAGAAGTTAAATATTTGGTTGTTTGTAATTTTTTTGAAGTTCTCAGGGTTTTATAGAAAATTGAGTCAGAGCTGAACTGATCCCCAAACTCTTTGGAGATCTGAGATGGGAGGCATTAACTTCTTTTCCTGAGGCCCAGCAAGAACTAGCATGGTAAATAGGTAAATAGCACTAAACACTGGCCCTGTTTAATGTCACCTGGGTCATGGTGACCGAGGGGTCTGAGGAGTGGGGCATGTGAGGATGGGGTCGCTCTGCTTCCCTTCTGCCTGTGTGCACTTACTCCCATTGTTTCTGCTTTTGTTTTCTCTTCCTGTTCTTGCTTATAGTCTTGCTGAAAAATAAAATCTCTGATCTGTACTGAAGAAGGGAGTTAAAAATAATGGGATTTGGAGAACTTTTCCCATCACCCTTGGTAAAACTCCAGCTTAGGCAATCCATGTGCTAAAATCAGATGTTCAGAATTTGGAATAAAATTTCATAAAAAATCTGAAACAGTATAATGGTTAAATTTGCAAACTTTGTCTTCTCTAATCCATAATGTAGTTGAACTATGATACTAAAAGTAAGATAGTAGTATTAGTGCTAACCATTCACTGGTTGTTCAATGGCTTAGACTCAAAAACTTAGCATTGAATGGGGTTTGGACCACAGTTCTGACCTCCGTGGGGTGTTTCTACAATATAAATAGTGCTCTTTGTATCTCATAATTGCTTGTCATGAGGCAGCCTGTTGTATTACTGTTGGCAAGTTCTGCTTTACATTAAACCAAATCTGCCTTTAACTTCAACCTGTATTGGCTTTGAGATGAGTCTCTAGGACCCTTCAGGGCAGTGAATCTAACAATTGTTCTTATTAATGTCTCTCCAAATTTGGAACAGACGTCTTGGCTTTACCTTCCCATGGTTGCCTCTCCTCAACCTTGAGGACTCCTCATCATCTTGACTTTTCTGATGTTCTGTTTTGCCAGTCTCCCTTCAAAATGTGGTCCTCCAAACTAAACACAGTGCCTCGAAGTTTTTTCTACTTGTGAAGGAAATATTATTTAAAAAAAGAAAGAAACCCAAAAAGATAAAACAGGCGTTTAAAGATAACCATTTTTATACTCTGTATAACTCAAGTAGAGAGAGGCATTTCTGAACTTGAATCTTCACCTACCTATCCTGTGTGTGTTCCCTCATCTGTAGAGTGGGAGCAACACCTGTCTTGCAGAGCTGTTACCCATGTTAGAGACTGTGCATTTCAGGGACCCATACTCGAATGTCTGCTGTGGCTTGGAAAGTGAGCTATGACCAGCTGGGTGTAAGGAGTAGTGATATCATTTTCTTTTGTACTCAAAATACATTTTCCTAAACAAACTTCAATAATACTTTCCACTTACTGAGGTGTAAGGACCAGGCACTGTGCTATGCTGTTATGTGCATTTATTTAATTCTTCTCATAATCCTATGAAGTAGTCACTATTTATCTTCTTTAACCAATGTTTATATTTGTATTTGTGTATCTGAAAATATTAAACATAGAAAAGGTACAGTAAAAGTACAGTGCAAAAGATAAAAATGGTACACCTGTATAGGGCACTTTTCATGAATGGAGCTTGCAGGACTGAAGTTGCTTTGGGTGAGTCGGTGAGTGGTGAGTGAATGTGAAGGCCTAGGACATTACTGTACACTACTGTGGAGTTTATAAATGCTGTACTCTTAGACTATACTAAATTTATACAAAAATATTTTCCTTCTTTGATAATAAATTAACCTTAGCTTACTTTAACTTTTCTACTTTATAAACTTTTAAATTTTTTGCATTTTTGGTTTTTTTGGAATGGATGATTAGAAGCATTTTTAAAAAACTTTGACTCTTGTAATAACACTTAGATTAAAACATAAACACATTGTATAGCTGTACAAAAATGTATTCTTTATATCCTCATTTTATAAACTTTTGTATACTAATTTTTTTTTGTTTTTTGTTTTTTACTTATTGAGGTTTTTAGTGAAAACCTAAGACACAAACACACACATTAGCCTAGGCCTACACAGGGTCAGGATCGTCCATATCACTGTCTTCCACCTGCACATCTTGTCCCACTGGAAGGTCTTCAGGGGCAATAATAGGCACAGAGCTGTCATCTCCTGTGATAACAATGCCTTCTTCTGGATACCTCCTGAAGGACCTGCCTGAGCCTGTTTTGTAGTTAACTTTTTTTTTTTTAATAAGTAGGAGTAGACTCTAAAAAAATGATAAAAAGTATAGTATAGGAAGTACATAAACTGTTAAAATATTTATTATCCTTATCAATATTATATACTGTATGTAATTTTATGTGCTAGACTTTTATACAACTGGCAGCACCATAAGTTTGTTTCCACCAGCATCACCACAAACAGCTCCATTATAATCCTATGGTATCACCATCGTATATGCAGTCCGTCATTGACTGAAATGTTGTTATGCAATGCGTGGCTGTAATTCATTTGATCCTCATGACAACCCCTATGAGACAGATGCTCTTTATCAGTCTTTATAGATGGGGACACTGAGGCACCGGTACATTTGGGTAAGATGTGATTTTACCCAAGACCGCAGAGCTAGAGCTGTAAGTGGCAAAACTGCAATTCAAAGCCTTGGTTGGTCTGACTCCTGAGTGGGAATTTTTAAATCCCTGTACTGGGTTGCCGTTTCCATATTGTCTCTGTGAACATGTTCCTCTTTTTCATGGCAGGTTCCAGGTGCTTACTCTATGGCTTGGGGCCCCTCCTTCACTCTGTGGAAATATGAGGTGATGCATCAAAGTTGAGTATGTGTAAATTCCATTCATCAGCCTCTCTTCATTTTTTGCAAAGCTAGTTCTTAGAAAAGTAAAGCAAAAGAGCAATTTAGAAGTTAAATCAATGATGTTACTCATATGATATTGCTTATAGGGTGGATCACAAGACTGGGAAACTTTATGCTAATGCAAAGTGCTGTAAATCCTGAACTATCTCAAGCCCAGCATTGTCTGTTCTCCAACTCTGTACACTGACAAAGAAGCCCACAGGTTTGTACTTATTCACTATTTTCCACCCAGTGATCCCTTTACTATAATAAAATTTATATTTATAAAAATTCTACCCAATGAGCCTTTTATTTACCTCTCAGGAGCTACCAAGTTCTTGCACTTGCTCACACACAAGTTCTACACGTGCTTAGCAAGCTGACTGGGCACGGGCGGCTCAGAGTGCTGAGAGCTCTGCCTCACCCATCTTACCACTCCACTGTCTGTGGCGTTCAGGACATTTTCCAGGTTGGATCACATTTACTTTAAATTTGTTTAATTGGCTCTACCAGACGTCATAGTTACTATATCTGTTATGTCACTCACTTTTCAAAATGTTCATCTCATTTAGACTTGTGTTAGTTTCTCCAAAGATTCCAGTGTCAGGTTATAGTAATGCCAACCTTCTTTAACTCCTTTTACCAGAGGGGCCTATTTTCTTTTTTCTTTTTTTTTTTTTTTTTTTAAAAATGCTGGTATGGCCCAATGTACTGATTTTATCACCTATTAAGTCACAAACGGCCCTTTGAAAATTGCAGCTCATAAACCAATGCCTGTCCACAGACTGTTGCTTATGACGAGATAAGGAGCCTGCTTCTTTCATCATGCAAGTCTTGCCGTCAAAAAATTTCAGCCAAACTAAATAAAGGTGCTCAGTGACAGAGTTAATTTACATTCTTTCCAAATTCTTTGTCTCCCAGGGGCCCTGTGACAAACAGTTTGGGGGATGGCACTTTGAGTAGCATTGCCTATGGGTACCACAAAACTTCCCTTGCCACCCAGTTCTAACAGATGGGGCTGTCAGCTTTCCAGGCCCTTAGTGGATTTGCAACCAGATGAGGGGATGCTATACTAATTTGCTATGTCAAATTAACCCAGCAGACCAGTGCCATTTAGTGTGGGAGCACGTAACTGCCAAGCAGAGTTTGGGAATGAAACTTTGAGAATGAAAAGATCACAAGTTGGGAATCAGAGAGAACTGGGTTTAATTCTGGCTTTACCGTGTGACCTATTTTACTCTCTTGAGGTCCCCTCCCCCAATCTATGAAATGGAGATCCTTGTAGGATTAGGAGTGATTTTTATACAAAATATCCAGCATAATAGTAGATGCTTATTATTTAGAATCACGAAATGATAAAGAAAGCTCTGAAAAAAGGAAAATAGAGGCGATCAGTTGTATTAGGTAATAAAAAGTGTGATGTGAGACTGTGGTTCAAAAATGTGGCACAGGAAGAGAAACAAAGGAACAGAATATGTCAGATTCCAGAATTTTTTGAAAATCAAATTTAGGGTGATTAGGAGAAAATAAAACTGAATGTTTCTAAAATGTTAAAGGATGTAAAGAGATGGGTGCTTTTTAAGCATGTAAATGAGAGAAGAAACTGCCTCCTTCAAAATAATGGAAAAATTTGACTACCTAAAAATAGAGTTCAAAAACATAATCCAAGAAAAAGGCCACAAGAGGACAAATATTTAAAACAAAATTGTTATATAACCATTAATGGCAGTTTATACCAGAGACATACTTGTAATCAAAGAAACAAAAATTACAGAGTTCAAAAAAATCAGTTTTGAAAAAAGGTTGAGCACATAAAACAATGAATCCCACATAGGTTGGTGAATAGAAGATCTTAGCAGATCTCCTGCTGACTGTCCTTTGAACTAGAGCCTGGGAGTCATTGATGGTCCAGAAAAAGTTCATGAAAGCCCTTATCCTTCCTTTGGTTGTAGGTGTGTATAGGTGAAGGGGAAATCAATGATGGAATTAAATCTAACAGGAATTAAAAAAAAATGTAACTGGAAAACATGCCTTAGGGGCGTGTGGCTCTTTGATCAATGTATAAATGATTATTTCTTATACATCTTTATGTGGCCTTTTGTGTTATTTACTGATTTGGAATAAAAGCTCCTTGAAGTTAGTAACTGTGGGTTGCATGTACTGCAGCTGCATGCACCTGCTGTGTATACATCTATCAACTGTGGAGGCCCAGTTATTAAAGAAGTCAGAGGCGAGCCCTCTGAGAGCTTGGAGGCTGCTAGAGGTTTCTGATGCCCGTTGTATTTGAGTTTTGGGGAGGGCGGAATAAGAGCATTGTAGGAGGAAGGCAGAGTATATACAAAGACCTTAAGAAAGGAAAGAACTTTGGCATTTCTTCCCCGCAGGATGAGAAGGGAGGCTGATGAAGCTGTAGTTAAGTGAGCTTAGGAGGTGATGAGGGACCAGATCACTCAGACTCTGATAAGAAATTGGGTTTCATCCTAAATATAACAGAATGATATTGAAGATTTTAAGCAGGAAAGTAAGGAGATCCAATTCATATTTTTAAATTACGTTGTGCTGCTGTGTGGGAACTGAACTGGAGGGGACAGAGTGGAAGCAGGTGACCAATCGAGAGATGATGATGGCTTGGATAATGTGTGAAGAGTGGAGACAGAAGGGAGCAGATCGACGGGATATTTTGGAGGTAGAGTAGATGTAGAGGGTTAAGGGAAAGAGAGGGACCAAGTATGATTTGTCAGAATTATTTCTTGCCAAAATGACAACCTAAGAAATCATGTGGCATTTTTGAGCATCTCAACTTGGTGTCTTCTCTGGTTTTGCAGTCTTCTCGTATTTTTTGTCTGCCCCTTCTTTTCTTCTGCCCCTTCCCTTCCGTTCTCCATGGTTCATTTCTCTATTTTTAGCTCTAGATTTTCTCTACTTTTTCCTTTTAAAAACCATTCTTTATTTCACATTAATCCCCCTTCTGTAGATAATTGACAGTTTAAGTCTCTGGCTCTGACTTTTACCTGTACCTGTGTGCAGAATTTGTTTAGTTCATCTGCTACTTTCTAGAATATCTAAAATGTAATTTTTTTCTTACCTTAAATAGGCTTCTTCTGTTGACTTCCCTTTTTCTTTTTAGTGGTTCCACCGTTCTTCGTTACTCAGACAGGATAACTTAGGAATATTTGATTCATTATTTTCCTTTACTGTCATTCATTATATTAATATAAAAATCCAATATTATTCTCAGGTTGTCAGTGAAGAAGTAGAAGCGTGGAAGGGTTGTCACCTGCCCAGGGTCACACAGCTGGTTGCTGGTAACACCAGTTTGTGAACCCCTCTCTGACTCTAGATCCCTACTGTCAATCGCTGCACCGTACTCTAGGGTAAGGAGTTTTGTGATAAGGCTTTTCCAGAAGACACCTAACCTTACCTTGTTTTTAAACTATGCCAAATTCTGGCAGATTGGAACTACTACCATTAACAACTGTCATACTTGCTGTCATTGAGTGTTTTCTCTGTAAGTACTGTGCGTATATTATCTCTTCATAGACACAAAACGAACTTGTCAATTTGCTGTGCTAGGTCGTTTGCATTCCCCCTTTTTGAGGGGGAAGAGGAGAGGAGTGACAGTAAGTGATGGGTGCAGGGTCTTCATTTTTTCTTCCCTGCTGATATAGGAAAGGGACCATTTACTGATACTCTTGGAATTATTAGTTTCATTATTTAAAATGTAGTGGGCCATTTGGTGACAAATTTCATTTTTTAAAAACATTTCAAAATATTATGGGTTACAAATAATTTTGGTATTTTGCTTACATGCATTGCTTTTATAATGCTTGAGTCATGGTGTTATAAGAGTACTTGTCACCCAGATATTGTTCATTGTACCCATTAGGTAGGTTTTTGCCCGTCCCCTCCTCCCCCAGGTTAATTTCTGCCAGGTTAATTTCTGTTGAGTTTTACTTCCTTCTGTGTACATGTGTGCTCATCTACTCCAATTTAGTAGTGAGTATGTGTGGTGTGTGTGTGTCCATTCTTCAGATACTTCACAAATTTCATTTCTTTCATTACTAATAAAGTTGAAAATTGTTTTTGGTGTTTATTAGTAGTTTCTATTTTATGAATTGCATTGATTGTTCATGATTATCATTATCATTATTATTATTGACCCTTAGATCTGAAACTTGGTAGAGATGAATTAAAAGGTATAGTTTTCTAATTCTGCATCAAGGCTGGGCTTGGTGGCTCATGCCTGTAATCCCAGCACTTCGGGATTATAGCAGGAGGATTGCTCGAGGCCAGAAGTTTGAGACTAGCCTGGGTGACATAGCAAGACCCTATCTCTACAGGAAAAAAAAAAAAAATTAAAAAATTAGATAAGTGTGGTGGCGCATACCTGTAGTCTGTAGTCCCCAACCTCCATGTCACAGTCTGGTACTGGTCTTTGGCCTGTTAGGGACCAGGCCACAGAGCTCTGCCCCCGCCCACCCCCACCAACTTCCATGGAAAATTGTCTTAAGTGAAGTGGTGGTGGGGAGAGGCGCACAGCAGGAAATAAGCAGTGGTCCAAGGAGTGAGAAGCTTCATCTGTATTTACAGCTGCTCCCTTCCCCACCTTCCCCATTGCTGGCATCACCGCCTGAGCTTCAACAGCTTCTGGTGATCAGGGCTGCCTTTTATTCCCGGTTTCACCATTTCCTAGCTGCACCCCTAAGTCCTACCCTAAGTACGGCTGGTAAGCATTGCACCCCAGGCCCCCAGTGTCCTCCTGTGGGAAATCTCAATTGTCTCCTTTCTGTCTTGTGGCAGCTCCCTATTGGAATAATGGTCATTCCTTTAACACATTGGGTTCTGAAGCAAGTGCAGAGCACATAGGAATCCCAGTTACACATAATGGGGTCACTACTCCCTAGGGAGTTTGGTCCACCTGAGCCACGTAGCTTGTACAGTTCCTCAAGTCACAGCCCTGGAGTTGTAATCGTGACTTGTGGGCATGGCCGCAGTCTCTGCTCTGCTGATCCTCATGATTAGATGGCATCCTTTTTTTTTTTTTTTAGCATTAACATTTAAAAGTAGTTTATGCTCAGTGAATAATCTTTAGAAAATACAGAAAAATAAGAATATTTTTAAGAGCACTGGTTAAGATTTTGGGGGGCTTACCTTCTAAACTATTTTATGTGCAATGACATACATACCTTTCTCATCCTTTAATTGATTTTACAAGTTGACCATGTGTCTTACCTGTTTATGTAACACCTTCTCCCTCTGAACAGAACAGTTTCCAGGAGGTCCAGGCCTGGGTCAGTATGCCTGTAGGAGCTGTGGATTGTGTTGATTCTGCCGCCTGGGATCTGCCTTGCTCTTGCCCTTGAGGAAGACCTCACAGACCTCATGGCCCCACCAGCACACTTGTTTTCTAACAGCTCCTTTGCCAAATCTGCTTTGTTTCCTTCCTTCTTCCTGATGGCTTTTTGTTCCTCAGTGTAGCTCTCTCTTTTCCTGACATTCTTCTTGGGAAATGTTTCTTTCCCAGGAACTGTCCCTAAGACCTCCCTCCTGACTCCCCACTTTTTACCTTCCCCCTACTATTTCAACATAATCAAGACATTTTGATTTTTCACATACATTTTATAAGGGCATTGTAAAGAAAGGGTCTTGTGGCCCAGCTGTGGCCTGAGCAGATTTTGTCCCCTACGCTGAGGCAGTGTATTTGGATGGTTTAGGCTGAGAGCTGCTCTAGGGCTCAAATCCCGGCTTTACCCTTCAATGTGGTGTGACTTCTCTGTGCCTTCCTGTGCTTGTCTGTAAAACGCAGTGTGAAAATGTTTACCTAATTTGGAATAGTGAGGATTAAATGAACTAATACATGCGAAGTACTCACTTGGAGCAGTGACCGCACATAGGGAGTGCCAAGCAAATATTAGATGGTGATTGCACACACTTAAACTATTTGGAAACATTGCATTTGAAACAATTTTCTAGTTAACTCTGAGTGTTAAAATTTCTGCATGTCGAACACAGTTCCCTCTGTTAAAATGGCTCATCTCACGGATATAGGTACTGCCTGCTGCAATTTTTTAGATGGACTGGTTCCTGCTTTTAGGGCCTTTTTGTGGAATGTTATGTGTTAATGTAGTCAAGTCTTCAGAATTTATATTTTTTTCTTTTTGAGACGAGGTCTCACTGTGTTGCCCAGGCTGGTCTCAATCTCTTAGGCTCAAGTGATCTTTCTGCCTCAGACTCCCGAGTTGTTAGAACTCTAGGCACACCCTTCAGAAATTATTTTGGCCTTTGAGGGATGTTTTTTTTACTCACTGGCCTGCACCCAAGGTGTCACTCATGTCTCTGCTAACTCACAGCTCCCGTCAGGAGAGTGCTGGGCTCACAGCCCCTGCTGAGGACAAGGCACGCTGAGGACTGTGTGACCTCCTCCCCTCCTCTCCTGGAGGTGGCTGATTTGACCGGGTGGGACACCAGACCTCTGTCGTGGCCTTCTGTGGGAACAAAATGAGCCAGGCCAATTTGATTCTCTTGAGAATTTTAATTTGGGAAATCAGGAAAAAGCAGTGGGAGCTGAAGTTGAAAGAATGCCGTGAGCTAACACGAGGCCCAGGGAAGGCCTACCGGGCAATGACAGGGCAGCAGACCCGGAGTAAGCCGCAGTCCGACAGTAAGAATTCGTGCGAAGTGGAAGAAAAGATACGACAGCTGCACGTGACAGGGAGAAAAGTCAACACTCAGAAGCCAAGTTGTGTTAATGACAGAGGCCCAGGGAGAAGACGCCAGGCATGGCTGTACCTTCTCACAGGACAAGTTGCTCACATTTTTCTGGGCTTTGGCAGTCGTGGTCTCATTATTTCAGTATTTGTTCCTTGCATTCACAAAGTCCCGACTTATATCAGCTGTATGTAGTCCTGCTTATTCTCATCTAAAGGATTCCTTTCGTTTTGTTCCTAATGCTTTGAATGCCTCCTCTGGAGTTTACAGCCATGTAAATTGAACTTTTTAGGACTTTCTTCAAGACCTAACCCTCCACCCACTTCCATGCTGTGTTTCCTGATAGCTTTAATGGTTTTTTTGAGTTTGTCGTCCATTGCACTTGTGTGGAATTTGTGACTCTGGATGCCTCAGTTCATAGGCAGCATGGGATGGTGATTTCTTTCAGACCTGGGGCGTGGACTCCTTAGGACAGAAGCCGTGTCCTCTTTGTGCTTACAGAACACCTCGGGCTGCCGGGCGATGACAGATGCCCAGCAAGTCATTGGCCATTTCTTGGGGTGTTTCTTCCAGCTCTTGTGATCCTGGCCTACCTGGGGGCACAAAAGAGGAGGTTTTAACCCTTTTAACCCTTTTTAGTCTTTTTTTTTTTTACTTAAAAATTATTTTAAAGGAAATATTGTAGAATTTGAGAGAAATGAGTTACACAGTACCTCTTGGCTTTGGCTGGGAACTAAGTTTCTCTTTTGTGCCATGAAATGGTGATACTCCAATGGCAGAAGAAACTCCTATTCATCAACATTTAGATCCGTGACATTTAGATCCCTGCTAATATTGACTTTGGGCCCAAAGTATATGCTGCGGTTAGCAAGGTAACTTGTCTTGACATTACCCCCGCATGTGGGTTTGGTTTTCTTTTTGTCTCTCCTTTCTTAGGACATTTTTGAAACCACGTTGTTTGCCAAGTTACTATATTCGGTACTAAGATGTTTGAACAATACTATGTTTTGTCATTGAGCTTAACATGCATGATCTTTAAAAACGATACTTGCAAATAGCATTCTTATCTGTGTATGGTTTTTGACCCCAAGGTTAAAACTCCTTTTTAACCCTATTTTTCTACTAACAAAGACTCATGGTGTGTGAGTTTGCTAGGGCTGCCGAAGCAAAGTAGCATGGATTGAGTGGCCTAAACAACCGAAATTTATTGTCTCACAGTTCTGGAGGCTAGAGGTCCAAGATCAAGGTGTCAGCAGGGTTGATTCCTTCTGAGGACCGTGAGGGAAGGATCTGTTCTAGGCTTCTGTCCTTGGCTTATAGATGGCTGTCTTTTCCCTCTGTCCCTTCACAGTGTCTTCCCTCTAGACACATCTCTGGTCCAAGCTTCCCCTTTTTACAAGGATACAAGTTATATTGGAGTAGGACCCACCCTTATGACCTCATTTTAACCGATTACCTCTGTCAAGACCCTGTCTCCAAATAAGGACACATTCTGAGGTACTGGGGGTTAGGATTTCAACGTATGAATTTCGGGAAAACACAATTCAACCCATAATACAGGGGAACAAGAACACCCTGCTGATTATCACAGCACGTATAAACTGGGCTTTCGTGACATTAAAGCCAGGAAGCTTCAAGGGTGATTGTTACCCTTGGGGAAATTTTTGCATGTAGAGCCCACAATCATTAGTTTGAGACCTCTGAGTCTCACTAGTTGTTGACACAGTTTCCAGAAAATCTTGAAAGAATCCTCATCATCTCTCACACCTGGGTCAAGGCAGGACCTTCCTAACTTGTCACCTTGCTGCATTTGTTCACCCTCCTACTGTTCTCAAAGCAGCAGCCAGGACTGTGTTTCTGTGCTCACCTTTCAGTTCCACTATTTACCAGTTCTGTCATCTTGGGCAAGTTGGGTGACCTCTGTTCGTCTCAGTTTCTGCCTCTGTCAAGTGATCATAACAATAGTACCTGCTTCGTAGAGCTGCTGTGATAGTTAACAGAATCAATAAATGCAAAGTGAATGGTAGAGTACCTGACATTGTAAGATCTGGTAGGCAGGATAATGGCCCTACAATGTGTCCCATCCTGATCCCTGGAACCTGTGATGTTATTTTACATGGCAAAAGAGACTTTTAGATGTGATTAAATTAAGGACCTTGAGATAGAGAGATTGTCCTAGATTATGTGTGGGCCCAGTGTAATCACAGTGGTCCTTAAAAAGAGTCAGAGAAAGAGAGGTGATGACAGAAGCAGAGGCCAGTGATGCGATGGGTGACGGCGCCGAGAACCAAGGACTGTGGGCAGCCTCATGAAGGTGGAAAACACCAGGAAACGGGTTCTTCCCTAGAGCTTCCAGAAAGAACACAACCCTGCCAACACCTTGATTTTAGCCCCGTGAGACCCATTTTAGACTTGTGACCACCAAGAAATGTAAGATAATAGATTTGTTTTAAGCTACTACATTTTTGATAGTTTTTAACTGTGGCAATAGCAAATAATACATTAATGTTATAGTTGTTTTACCTGTTTTTTCTGTTCCTACTGTAAATAAGATTTTCTTTGAACAAGGGAATCTGTGTCCAAAGACAGTTGGAAAACCAGTGGGCTAGGTGATCACCAGCATTCTCTTCTCCTCTAATAGGGTATTGTGGTAGGAGCTCCCTTTGTGAACGGTACCCAGCCCCAGTAATTTATCTGTGTTTGCCTAATATATACAGTCAGTTGCAGTCTGGAGTATGGTTTAATGAAGGTTGGGTGGTGGTCTTCAATGTGGCCTTGCCTGTGGATTCTCCAGTCCCCAGATCACTCCCTTCTGAAGGGTTCTTCATGTTAAACGGCTATTTTGGTAAACACTATATGGTTGTCTGTGACGTGCCATGTTGGGTTTTGAGCCCTGCACTCCAGTTTTATGGATTTGTTTTGGGGAATATGCACTTTGTGGGCTTGGCTTATTTTCCTTTTATCCTATAAATTTGTCACTTCAAATCAGTCAAGTGACTTTAGGTGTTATTTATTCTATGATTAAGAAGAACTCACTACATAGATACCCCAGGTGGACTGGACTTGGAGAGTTAGGGCCAGGAGTGTTTAACCCTAATAGTGCCAGAGACCGTGTTGGCACATAAACTGCTGTTAGAACGGCCTGCCATTTGGCCTTCAGGCCTGTAATAGCCCAGTAATGCATTCTGGGCTTACGAGATGTTTGTACCATTTTTAAAAGACCCACAAAATGAGTTATTTACTTTTTTTTTTGACTCTTAATGAGAAGCCATAATGCTCTTCTTGCATACAGGACCACTGCTGGTTTTGTAAATCTGGAAAACACGAAGTAAAATATGAAGCCAGTCGACAATCCTAGAGGAATTTCGGTTGACTTCCAAGTTACTTGGATTAACATCAGCATTATTTCCTTGGCATGAATCTGGCATGAAAGATATTAAATTCTTAGAGTCCAAATCCGGTTCCTCTTTAATAAAACATTGAAGAATTTTGGTGCATGTTTTTGATGTGCAGAGTGAGGGGCAGTTCACTTGGCAGACTTTTGCATGGTTGGTAATCTAGTTATTTGGGTTTCTACATGCAAAGGAATGTGAGCTTCTAGGTACAATTTACCTATTTAAAAAAGGACTTTGGAATCTAATATGATTTGTAAAGAATCCAGTATTTTTTCAAGCGTCCCCATTAGTGCTTTAGTTAGTAGAGTGGGAAGTTGTAGGAGATCGTAGTTACAACTTCATGACCAGGGCTGAGCCTGTACCTTCAGGGGCTGTATTGCACCCACAGTGCTGCCTAGAAGTACCGAAAGGTAGAGGACGCCAAACAGGCTTCCCATCCACCCTAGCCAAGTGCCTGTATTTGTCTAATATTTCATGGGCTTAACTAAAATTGTTAATAAGTAAGTGGCTCTGCTATGAAAAGTAATTTTCTCATCTGTAGAATTATCAAGGGCAAGCAGTGGCAATCTGGGCCCGAGTCTGGAGTCTCTCTGAACCTGAATTTAAACTGTGGTTGGATCTCTCCATGTGGTATATCCTCCATCTCAAACTCAGCAGGTCTCAAATATAGCTCCTCATCTCTCAAACTGCTCCAAACCCTGGGAAGAATTTTATCACCAACATTTTCTCTTGCATTTGTCTGCAGATCAAGGAACTAAAAATTTCAAGTCTGGAAGACCATGAAGTGGCAAGTTCATTTGAAGGGTGCAAATCACATTAATTCTTTTAAGTTAGCTATGCTTTTTATGCACACTCTGGCTTGATGTTATCCACCAATATATACCAACCTTGAAGGTGTTTCAAGAGCAGTGTTAATTTACAATATTCAGGAATCGGTAGGCAGGAGGCACACATACACAAATTTTCCATTTAGTTAGAATTCTTCATTAGAGCCATCCAGAAAGCCTGATGGTTTCATACCAGTTGAGATCTGGGCAGAGGACCTGGGAATAATGTGGAATCTCTTAAAAGTCAGAATGGTTCAATGGAAAGGACATTCATCGGAGTTGAACCTTTGCCTCCAGGACTTATTATCAGCAGTCTAAAGAGGTCTGTGACCTCGATCAAGTCATTAATCCACCTCTGATCCTATTTACTTTTTTTTTTTTTTTTAACAAATGGGGTGACACCAGCACCTACCCTGCAGTCTTATTATAAAGAGTGAACGAAGTTTAAGTCGATTAGCATAGAGTAGGCGAGTTGGTGATAGTAGAGGTTGGTTTCCTTCAGTGCCCCCCACCTGATCTCAGTAGAGGAGTGTTGCTGGCCTTGGTAAGTAGTCCATTGGAAACTGTTTGAGTTTAATGTGCAATGATACTGGAAAGAAAATACATTTAATGGACTGTATTAAATTTAGTATACTGTCTTATGATTTTGTATTATGTTTGGAAAGGCAGAAGGTATCTATAGAAGTATGAACTACATGGGAGAATAAAATGTGCTAACTAGTGGAAGGGCATTTAAATTTGTAATTATTGCAAGGAATGGAATTTGACATCAAATTTTTAAACAGTAAAAATTTTACACAATAAACTCTAGTAACGCCAGAAGAAGATCAATAGGGGAAAATGAGTGAAGGAAAATGCTTATATTTTAAAATGAGAAATGATGTGACTATAATACTTAGCGCTGGGGTAAAGCATGCTATTTCCATAGGAAGAAATGCATCAGAGTAGCAATGCAAATGAACCACATTTAATCTGCCATTATAAACATTTTCAACTAATGAAATCAGGGATTATAAAATAAATGTTGGAAAACTGGTGCACTTAAGTTTTAACTTCACTGAGAGCATCTTTTCCTGACCGTATGAAACACCGTCTTTTAAATATCCTTTAGCTTTTGGTCTGGCAATTTTGGATAAAATATTCTAAGGAAAAAGCTCCAAAGGGGGAAAATATAGTTTATACAAATATATTTATGATAGTATACATAAACATATATAATGTTTGTATATAAGTAAATATAAACATGTTTTATATATATATGATCATACACATATACACAAGACCAGCTTACAGGCCCTTGTTGAAATTCGGCAAAGCAAACATTAGCAAAATGGAATAAAATATAGTTATTAAAGATGATAAGCCCACAGACTATCAATATTTGGAAATAGGTATATGAAATAAATTTAAAGAAAACCATTCTGTTGTATCTAATTTACAGCTGGGGCCCCTGTTCTAGGGATATAGTGAAGCGACAAGACTGTCTGTTGCTGCTTCAGGGAGAAGAAACTCCAGAGTGGGAAGATAGATAGCAATGAGTACAAATTGACTAAATAAGGTAGTTTCAGGTAATAAGTGCTATGAAGAAAATTAAATGGCATTACAAGGAGAGGGCTTTGGTGCAGAGGGGTGGCGACATCCTAGGGAGGCTGGGAGAGGAGGAGGCCCCCTGAGCCGGGATCGTGTTGAGGGGTGGGAGGCTGAAGGTGTGGGCTCCAGGAGCAGCAAGTTAAGGGATCTCAGACTGGAGCGAGTTTGGCGTGTGTGAACCAAGAGCGGGCCAGTGCGGCTAGCTCTTAGAGAGTAATCGATTGTATGTTTGCCTGGATTACAATAGAAACCAAGTTATCTTAGAATGGCTTTAATAGCTAGGCTAAGATTTTTCTTAATTGTGCAATTATAGGAAAACAAGTATATGAAACAAATGTGCATCTTAAGAATAATAAGGCAAATATCCACAGACCCACCGCTAGTTTATGAAATAAAAGACCCTTAATCCTCTTGTAGCTTTCTGAGTGCATCACCTTCCCTTGCCCCCAGGGGTGAACATTGTATAACTTTTGAGATGATTCACTTCCTTTGCTGTGATTTCGTGACCTATATATGTAATCTAAACAAATACTTTAGCTTGTTTTGAACTTTACATAAAAGAACCATACTGTGTGTATTCTTTTGTGACTTGCGTCTTTCTCTTCAAATTGTGAATTTCATCTGTCTTGATGTGTGAATTTGTAGTTATTTTAACTGTATAGCATATGACTGTACTATAATTTACTCACTTATTCTACTGCTGATATCTCCCTCACCGTCTTGGCCCAGAATTTGGCTATTACTATGATCAGTTCTGCTGTGGATTTTCTGGTACACATCTGCAAGTGCCCATGTGCAAGAGTTTATCTTGGGAATTTACCTAGGAGGAAAAGTTTTGGGTTGTAGTGATATCATCAAGTTTATTAGAAAATGCCAAACTATGTAAAAAGTAATTATTACCAGTTTTTACTCTCACTAGCAGTGTAAGGAGATTTGTTCCTCCACAAATACAGTCACACCATTACGTGGAGTTGCCAGACTTACTAATTTTTGCCAGTTGGGTCAGTATATTTGTATTGAGATATCTTGAGGTTTTAATTTTCACTTTTATGATCACCGGTGAGTTTAAGCACCTTTTCAAGTGGTTATAGGCTACTTGGGTTTCCTTCACTTCCTTTTGCCTATGCAATTGTTTTGTTCAATTTTTTTATTGGAGTTTCTGCCTCATTTTATTGATTTGTAGCAGTCATTTATACCTTCTGGATGTGCACTTGTCTTCACTCTTATGTATTTACAATTTTAACATAAATTTTATTCATCTTTCTCTAGTGTTATCCATTTAATCACCCCAAAAGCTAGTGGCTAGAACAGCAGCTATTTATGTATTTCAGTGTGTGCTCTGCTCGCTGGGCTGGTGGTCCCCTCTGGGCTGCCTCGTGCATGTGTAGGAAGCTCTGCTTCTGCAGGCTGCTGGGTGACTAGGGGGCCACTGTGCCGCAAGCCTTTCGTCAGCTCGCAGTGGAACCCGGGCTTGTTCACATGGAGGACAGAGGGCTCCGGGAAAGTGGAGCAGAGGTGTGCAAAATTCCTTGTGGTGGAGGCTCTGGGTGGGCGGTGTCGCTTTCCCCATGTTCTGTCAGCCACAAGACCAGCCTAAGATTCAAGGGGTGGGAAAATAGAGCAGCTATCCACGGGCGGAGTCACATGGCACAGAGGTGTGCCTTCAAGGAGGGATGGCGCCTGCGCTCCATCCTGCTTTACCTTAGGCTTTGTGCTTTTCTTCCGTATTCCAAGGGCGAGAAATTACAACCCTCTAAGATCTTCTAAAAGTTTTACAGTTTTGCCTTTCATATATAGGTCTTAAAGTGTTTGGTTCTTTTTTTTTTTTTTAACTTTAAAAAGAAAAAGTTTGAGAACAGCAAGATAAACATGAATTAGATAGAGGAAAAATGAAATTTCAAAACCCATGACAGTGGGGAATGTTTTGGTTAAAAAACATAAAAAACCAGATAGCATTTTCTAAAGTAAAAATAAGAATTTTTTGCTTTTATGCCTTATTAGCTATAATACAATTAATAAGATAAGAGAAAATTGCTCCTGCTTTATCTCACCCTCTTATTAAAAATGCCCAGTTTGCACATTGCTTCACTTTCTTGTCCACATTTATTTATTGCATGTGAGTATTCTGATCAGCAGTTACGGATTGCATTTTACGTTTTTCAACTTTGCAATTTGCTTGATGTGAAATTTTATTTTAACATACTATGACTCTGTCAGTCTTCATCGTGCTGAGACAGGAGCTGTGTGGAGAGCAGGAGACAGTGAACAGCTTCTCAGAAAATGCTTTAAACCTGAGGCAGGATTGTGCACTGGTCTGAGCGTGGGCTTTCAACCAGTGACTCTGGAATAAAATCAAGCCTTTACTGTTGTCCTTTGTAGCTGTGCAGCCTTAAGCAAATCACTGAACATCTCTGAGCTTTACCTTCCTTGTTTGTAAAATGGGATAATAATCTTTATTTTATATGTCTCTTGAATATTGAATGAAATAAAATATATCACCTAGCATGGTACATGGCCAATAAAATGAATGTTAGCCTATTTTAGAAGCAGAGTTTTCTACTATTCTGTCTCCACTTAAGATGAGGACCTCTGTAGGTATTTTGCAGAATTAATTCTACCATTTCATTTTGGCCTTCGGTTATCTCCGTGATCCTGTTTTCTGTGAACATTATTTTTGAATCTCCAGGGTTTCTCTGCCTGGAGTGGTTATTTGGCAGTCAATTAAGACCACCTGGTTGGCCGACCCTGAGCTTTTGAGAGCCTTACGTTTGAAACCATGGCAGGCAGCCAGAGCTGATCAAGCCTTGAGCGATGCCATCAGGTGTGTGCGTTCCTAATCGCAGCCTGAACCTTAGGCAAGTTCTGACCTGAGTGAGCAGAAAGAGGGAAAGTGCTTTAGGCAACAAAGTGAAATAATCAGACTGAGGAAGAAGACGACGGGGGAGGGAACTAACATTTCTCTAGCACCGGTTCTGTGCCACGATATAGACTAGAAGACAGAGGCTACCCAGAGAGTGTGCCAGGTTGAGGATGGTGGGCATCTTGCAAAGGAGTTGGGTGGTGCCCAACTCCTTTTGTTCTCACAGATTGAGTGGAGGAGAGCTTTATAGCTCTACGGAGTGTGGGAGGAATGAATTTCTTCTATGCCTTGACTTAAAACAAGGACCCAAGTAATCATTATACCTTTCTTTCTAGGTCTTTCAGCAGCCCAGAGGAAGTTTGCTCATTCACTCAGAGACTTTAAATTCGAGTTTATCGGCGATGCAGAAACTGATGATGAACGTTGCATAGGTAATTAAAGATGAGTTTTTGGTTTGTTTTGCTTTGCTTTGGCCACCCAATAATCATTCCTTTCTCCTTACAGATGCCTCCTTACGTGAATTTTCAAATTTTTTGAAGAATCTGGAAGAACAGAGAGAAATCATGGTGAGTTGAGAGGGATGTAAATCAGTAAATCACATTTCAAAGGGTGAGAAGTCTGGATGTAGAAGCTGGTTCTGGTGGAAGTTTTGATGTGTTTATCTGTGAATGCGTTAGTGCACTGTAGTGGAAAGAGGTTTCAGGAGCCCTGATTTCTAGTTCCATGAGTGTGCTGACCTCGGTCAGATCTTGGACAGGTTGCTGGACCTCTGGATGAACCTCGTGTTTCTTCACCTGTGTGATGGAGGGCTGGACTACATCAGTGATTTCTAGCTTTTCGTTAGCAGCAGAGCATTTTCATTTAAATGAAATCAGAGTTGTAATGTATCAAGGAGATAAAAGCAGAAAAGCTTATGTAGATGCAGAGGGACAGCAGGGCAATGTTAGCACCTGACTAGGACCCCTGTAGATTTCTAGACTGTGTGGAGAGGGAGAGAGCTCGGGCCTGGAAGTCTTTGAGATCCCACTTTGCATTGACATTCATGATCATACCAAGAATAGGAAAAGCTAACCTTCAGTGGGTGCTCTCCGTGTTCCCGGTGCTATGCTGAGTGCCTTGAGTGGGTGATCTGATTTAACAGATGCTCAGCAAAGAATTTTGGGGATATTGAATAGTATTTGCCTGCCTTTCTTAAAAAGCTTACATTTCCTTCCTTGTGATATTCTGTAATTGACCAAAGATTTACAGTAGAATTTCTACTGGTTTATGACACACTATTCTCACTGTTTTTTTTTTTTTTTTCAGTCTTTAAAAAAATTACACTTTTTTCCTATGTTCTTGAGAATGAGCACTACTTAGAATTATGTTAAAATGTAAGTGTTTTGAGTGGGTTCAAATGTGGTAGAAATGAGAATACTGAACATTAGAGCTAAGATAGTTAACCTGTACCTATTCCGTGCCGGGGTATAGACTGGAAGACAGAGACTACCCAGAGAATGTGCTAGGTTGAGGTTGGTGGACCTCTTGGCAAAGAAGTTGGGTTGTGCCTTCTCAAAATTGAGTGCAGAAAAGCTCTACAGCTCTACCAAGCATAGGAGGAATACATTTCTTCTGTGCCTTGACTTAAAACAAGAATCCAATTAATCATTATGCTTTTCTTTTGAAGTTTTCCTTTTTATAATACTTAGAAATAACAATACTGATCCTTGATAGCTAAGATAGTTAACCTTGACTATATGCCAGGGACTGCTCTAAGCTGTTACCTAACATTAAGTCATTTAATTCTCATGTCAACCTTATGAGGTAGTTATTGCTCCCCATTTTACAGATGAGGAAACTGAGGTACATTACCTTGCTCAAGATCACGTGGTAACTAAAAGGTAGAGCTTATGTGATAAGAAGTAGGCACCTTGAGCCCATCTTCCTTCCTCACTGCAGCCAGCTTCATAGACGTTACTGTCATCTGCCGGTTGGTGGTTTCTGCTGGATAGAGTTGTAGTAAGGGCAGAAGTAGGGAGAGGACACTGATTTTGATTTGAAAAGTGACAGAGACATAGGCCCTTTAAAGGCCCTAATATAATTTACACTGTTCTCTAAATTCTGAGATAATTTGTATATGTTGTAAATGACCATAGAGAGCATGTGAGGACACTCTGGTCCCGTGAAGTTTTTCTGGCACATGCTGACAGATTCAGCCATTTCCATGTGATCTTGCAGTCACTGATTTTTCAGCTGTTTAGGAAAGATTGGATATGCTAGTGGATAAAAATAGTGCCGTGACATCACACGAAGTGAGTGTGGGTGGAGATATGTGTTCTTAGTTTATGTTAATAATACCAGTTTTCTGTTCTTAACCCTCTTTACTGTTTGAGATGTGAAGATACAGAGGCAAACAAAGTCCCTGCCTTCACGGAGGTGACATTATAGGAAGGGGTGGTGACATATAAATAAACATATAATACATCGTCAGGCAGGGATAAGTGCTACAAAACAAAACAAAGAAGGATTAAGAGCCAGAAGTGAGGTGGAGTGTTGTTGTATCTCGAGTGGTGACTCGCTGAAGGCCTTTTCAACAGAGGACTCTATGTGGCATCATCCCAGTGTCTGAAGGAAGAGAGTTCTGGGCAGAGTGGCGCTGGCTTTTAGCTCTGCAGAAACACTGTGTGACCACCGTCTGTCTGCTTTAGGTTCCTTGAGATGAACTGATAAGGTCAAACACTGGAACGTGGGATCAGCTCCAGGCTGTGTGGTGTAGATGGCATGGTTCACAGAGCTGGTGTGGGCTGACCTGCTGACTTATCTTCAGCTGTGATAAGGTTGATAGGTTTCTGTCTTAGGTAGGAGGAGGGTGACAAGGTTAGGTTCCCAGTGCAGAGCAGAAGCGAGAATAGAATGGTGTCTATATAAGGCCGTGAACTTCAGAGAGGAGTGGCACTGTGTGTTACAACCCATCTGTGGGGACAGAAGCACCTGCTGGGTGGCGGGAAGCTATCCAAAGGCTGAGAGCAGTGGGGGGAGCAGCGACAATCAACCATAGAATTAACGGGATACCTCCTAATGCTTTCTTCCTTCTCAGTTTGGAAAATTTCAAATGTATAAAAGTCGAGAGAAAAATATAATGAACCTACATGTACTCAACACCCGGCTTTGCAAACAATCTTGCTGCTCCTTATGCCCCTCACTTCTCCCCCCATTATTTTGACAGAAAGCCCAGTATTATATCATTTCATCTATAAATACCTCTCGTACTTAAGAAATTTCCCGTGTGGTCCTGGAAGATACCTGGTAAAGGGCTGATTAAAATATGCTGTGTGTGATAACAAAGGTATAGAGCGTAGCTAACGTGGAGTGGGGAGTGCTGAGCCTGTGGTTGTCAGGAAAGACTTTATGGAGGAAAAAGTATTTGAGCTGGGAGTTTGCAGGGGTGAAGACACAGCTGGAGGGCCTTTATATAGTTTAGCAAGCTCATACCTCCTGAACACAGTCACAAGGAGATAAGGTCTTTAAGCAGCTAAAATGCATACCACTGCCTTCTGCGAATCCTTAAAAACTCTTGTTTTATTTAAAATTATTACAAACCAGTATGATGTTAAAAGCCACAGACTAAAAAAGGAATGCAAGATGACAGCTGTAAAATAGAGGTAGAAATATTCTAAAATTGGTTACAAAGATTTAAACAATCTTAGTGGTCTCTTAATCTTGAAAGGTAATTTAGTATTTTCTGCAGTCCTAAATTAAATAATGGTGCAGCATAATAATTGGATATTCATAATTAAGACTGAGTCATTAAAATGTTTATATATATATATGTTTTAGAAGGCAAAGACCAATGCCAAATATTTTAAAAAGCTCTCCATGTTTTAAATAAATATTAAATAGGACTTTGGGCTTTAGGGTATAAAGTCATCTATCTATCTGGAAGTTCAGCAATCTGGAATAAGTTCTTCCTTGTTGGTTGTGAGCCACCAGGTATATATGTTCATGTGCCTAATCTGTGTACCTAAATAGACTATACTTAGTTCAACAAATACTGTGTGCCTACTGCATGCCAAGCCCTGTGTCAAATATTATAAAGACATAGTTCCTACCCTTGAGTAGTTAGCTGCCCATTGGAGGAAATGGCCAAAAGCATGTAATTTCAGGATGCTTTGTGGTAATAAAGGGATTGAGGAATTTAGAGAAGGCATCTGGGAGAGGTGATTTCTGAGGGGAGTTGAAGGATCAGAGTTAGCCAACTAAGGAAAAATGGATTGAAGCTCTGGTTTCCTCCTTCAGGGGAAAAACTGTGTTGAATTTAGAAAAGGGGAAAGGATATGTTTGCATATTCCTTCCCTCTCCCCCAACCCACTGTCCAGCTCTGTCACTATTAAAACGAACTGTTAGAGAGGGAAGTAGAAAAATCACCAGTCTAAGAAAAGAAGTCAGTGTTTCCCTCCACACACACAAATCCAATTTCCATGAATGGATGTGCTGAGCCCTTTCAAAAGTCAATATTGTCTTTTTCAGAACAGTGTTTTCAGGCGAGTAGTTTTTACTGCTAATGTTGCCATCCTTAAGTGTGAAAGTGAGTAACTCAGATGGGGGCACGGGATAGGATACAGTTAGTGGCCAGAATTGTGGCGCTCACTTCTGTGTGTGTTCTCTGAGGAAAGTGCTCTGTGGCGTGTTGCCGCCAGAATTCCGGAGATGTTCTCTCTGGCATGGTAGGACATGTTGTACTTATCTGAGGTGGGCAGCTATCCAGGAATCTGAGGACTTTTAAAATAGTGCTGTGGTGTTTATGATGTTCTTTTAAAAGCCTTTCATATTGTATTCTCTATGCGTGTCCTTTTATCAGATCATTTAGATTTTGTTCCTAACCTAAAAAGGATTGCTCAGTTTCTGGATTCTGGCAAATCAGGGCAATTGCATGAGGCCCAGAGGTTCAGGAAAGCTGCAGGGAAAGGGGGTGGGGCAGGAGAGAGAAGGCGGAGCTTGCCAGACGGTGCCCCAAAGGTGCCTGCTGCCAAGCAGATGTGGGTGGGCGTCTTTTCCATCAGCTGCATCTCATTCCCCATTTGGGCAAGGTGGCCCTTTGCTTACATGGTCTCTTCAGGCTTTTGAGACCCTTTTCTCTTTTTTTCATGTTGTTTTTCTCTACCACAGATGTCACCCTTATGAAAACACTGTGCCAGGGAACACTTGCTGGGGGACGCGTCCTGAGCTTTTGCCCCCATAGAGAAGGTGGTGAGCTTCTGAGTGCTGAAGCCTTCTGTTGATAGTTCAGATGCTACACGTGAGACCCAGTGCCGGCTTTGCTGCCTTGCTTTCTCATCATCTTCCATTGTCTCAAATCTCCTCTGTTTCCTTTCGAATTTTTGTTCCAAACTATTATTTTTTTTCAAAAGTGTTTCACAATATTACTAATGTAATATATATTGGTTAAAATGAATTGAATCTATTTTGCCTTTTGGGAGAAAATTTCGTGATATTCTTTCTTTAGTGTGCCCTAGGGCAGTTGTTCTCAAGGGTCCCTGGTCCAGCAGCATCAGCATCACCTGGGAACAAGCTAGAAATGCAGATTCTCAGGTCCCACATCAGAGCTACTGAATGATAACCTCTGGGGTGGGTTCCGCCAGTTTGTATTTTAATAAACTCTCTGGTGATCCTGAAGTGTGCTAACGTCAGAACCACTGGCCTAACCTGCCTTAGAGCTAGATCTGTCTGAAAGTTGGATACACTGTAAATTGTTTTTTGATGACTTTGCGTCTGCCAGAAGGTTAAAATAGCCTTTAAAAGCCTAAGCTTTTACCTGTCATTTCCATAGCATTTGAGACTATGTTTAGTTTATTTTAACGGAATAGGTTTCTGCTGTTAGGAATTTTAATGTTACTTAATTCGTGCTTAATATTGCTTCTGAGTTGTGAGTTCCTGTAGGATAAGTACCTAAGGCATTAGATGACATTGGAAAGATGAAGCCCGTAGTTTTATCTTATTGACATGGCATATCAAACCTGTTTCAATCAGTCCTTTTACAGGTAAAGTGACATTTTTATATGGATTTCTGTTGGAAGGCACATACAGAATGGGGGGAAAATCCGTGTTGAACTTGTTCATGAAAATATTTCTCAGTTGGGTTTAATTAAAAGTTGTCAGTGACCTAATTCTAAGAAGACTTTTCCTCATCGGAACTGACGTTTACAAGTTGACAGCATTGCCTTTTCCTGTAATTCATCTTCTTTTTTCCTATAAACCCATTATAATTCAGTCATAGATGGATGTCATTGTAAAACCTGTTTTTCAGGAATGTGCCTTTTGAGAGGTTAATTTTTACTGACCCAGAATCCTGTAGAGACTACAGTCAGGACTAACTCAAAGTTTTAAAGTGAGTGAGGATTGTCGTGGGGAGAAGGCTGGGACTCCTTCCTGGACCCTTCTCCAAGGGAGGCCTCGCCCCATGACTCAGTGTCCTCCCTGTGGGTGAGTCACCATCATCTGTGGCCTCCCAGCCTCGACATCATCAGATTCTACTTCCCCATTGAAACTGATATTTCCTGTATTTCACACCCTTGGGGCCTATTCTCTACTTCTGAGGAATCAGCTGGCTCTGGGCTCTTCTCCCTCCCCCACCCATCCAAACACATAGCAAGGGACAGGAGAATGTACCAGGCCCATTCATTTAATTGTCTGATCCAGAGGAGTGATTTCATTATGGGGAATTTGTTTAGCTGAATCTACTATTTCACAAGGAAAATATCATGGGATGAGCCAGGGTACCTAAGATCATTCTTTAGATCCTGACATGAAAATCCTCAATGGTGTATAACCTTGGCTCTTAAAACAAAGAACTGAGAGAGAACTCAGGGACACTTACATTTGACCACTTCATTAAAAAAGAAAAATGAGGAAATTGGAGCTCATTGAGGTGGAGTGACTTGATCCTACATCACTAAGTTGGTGACACAGATGAAAATAGAATCTGGAAATTATTTTCCAGTATCCTATATAGACATTATTATACTTTGCTTTTATCTTTTTGTAATACTTAATATTTTTCCCTCCACCTTTGAACATGAGTGAAATGGATATGTATCTTATAGTTGCTGTTCACCAGGCAGGAGTCATGAAGAAACATGAATTTGGTTGTTATTTCTCTGTTTGGACAGCTGCAGCCCCTCAATATTTCAGTCAACAAACCACGTAAGGACCACTTCAGGAAGAAATAAGAATCTTGGTGGCTGTTC